>NC_041383.1:542141778-542225647 GCF_002162155.2 Triticum dicoccoides
CGCCGGCCAGGGCGCCCCGACCCCGCCGGCCCTCCGCCGTCCACCGTGCCGCCCCTCTGCCTCCACTCCGGCCGCCGGCCGTCGCGTTTCCCTCTGCCCGGCGCCTCCTCCGACCTCCCTCCGGCCGCTCTCTGGCGAGCTCGCGCCGCCGCCTCGTCAACCGCCCAGATCCAGATCCTGAGGTTGCCCCCGTTTTCGTCTAAGTCCCCAGTCTATGTAATTTTTATGCCATGTTCGTCATGCCGTATCTCTACATCCATAGCTCCGTTTCGTGCGTGTAATATGTCAAATATTTCGTCTCAACAAGTACATCATTTCATTCCATTGCATCATGTTCATTTGAGATCATCTTGATGCCTGAATCATTGTTGTAAGAGTGCTTCATGATGTTTTCTGCTGTCTGTTAACAGAACGAGCTCTTTTGTCATTTTTGCCATGATTGATGTGTGCATCCTATGAGGTTGATGTCTACATGTGTCTTGAACTATGCCATGTCTTCTTTACAGTGGTGCTTGATATGTATTTTTGTGATCAATGTGGTGACTAGCACAAGCATGCAAACTAGGCTTCGTAATGTTGCTGATTTTAGTCCCTGTTCTGCTGTTATTTTGATGCCATGTAAACATGATGCTACAGAGAGATCCATGCTTATTTTGAGATACTTCAGTAAGGGTGTTTTGAACATGTGGTTATTGTCTATCCATTCATGCCCTTTGTTGCAATTATGGAGTAGCCTAGCACTGCCGGTTCAACAGAGTTTACTGCCCTTTTATGAAGCTTCTGATCTCGCTTGCATAAACTAGTAGTGAAGACATGATACTGTCCATCGTTTAACTGTTTCGGGTTGCTCTGATAACCCGATTGCTGCTGATTCCCCTGATTACTCTATTGATTGTGACCTCCTTGATTGTTCTGATTGCCCTAATTATTCTGAAATCCGGAGTTTGAACCGCCACCACCGTAACCCGGCCTGTGAAATCCTGGGCCGGAACCACCGGATGGACCCTGATCATACTGGAACAGATCAGAGTTTTTAAGTTCCCTCATGATGTGACAATCCTTCCAGAGGTGTGTGGTCGGAACCTCCTTCGTCCCGTGCTTTGGGCAAGGCTAGTTTAACAAGCGTTCTAGATTCATACCTCCACCGCGCTGGGGTGGTTTACCCTTATGGCGCTGCATATTGCCCTACATACTGGTGTTAGCCACAAAATCTGAATTGTCCGCTTTACGCTTACCATTATTCCTGTGGCTCGTCTGGTTATGCTGTCCTTTTGAACCGGCATTCTTCTTTCGCTTCTCCTGCTTTTCCTCGTCAGAATCAGGGTCCTTGGTATTATCAGAATCAGCATACTTAACCAAAGCTGCCATGAGTGTTCCCATATAATTGAAGTGACGCTTGAGTTGTCCCAACTTCATCTTCAGTGACTTAAACTGACAATTACCTTCCAAGGTCACAATCGCCGTGTCCGGATTGTTGCGGCCTGACGATGCAAAATTTCTGAAACCCGGCGCACCCAATGGGTTATTGACTCATTCTCTCCTTGGACACAAGCCGCCAAATCTGCAATGGACATGTGTTGCTTGCACGTGTCCTTGAAGTTCGCTATAAACTTGGCCTTCAATTCATCCCATGAACTGATCGAGTTAACACGCAGGCTCTTTAACCAGGTATGAGCCGTTCCTTCTAGCATCATGGTGAAGTAGTTTTCACACGCCGCTTCATCCACATCTAGCATCTCCATTGCCATCTCATAGCTTTCCACCCACGCCTCGGGGGGGCTGATCGGCGGTATAATTAGGCACCTTGCACGGACCCTTGAAATCCTTAGGCAACCACACATTACGAAGAGCCGGGGTGAGGCATGGCACTCCCCAAGAGCTAAAGGCCAAACCACATTCAACCGATGCCGCTGGCGGAACCGGAGCGGGTTGACTCTGGTACTGCGCAGCCAACTGGGCTGCTAACTCTGCCTCGTGTCATGCTCTGCCATTGTTCACCACATCCTGAGCGTTCAAACCACCATTTGCCGGATTAGGCCCGCAAGGGACATCACGACGCCGTGCACTGCTTGACACGACCGGTTCGTCCATGTGCCTGCTGTAACTCTTGCTCGGACGGGGGGTTGAATGTATTCTATCTCGGCTATAGGACTAAGCCTGCTGCTGCACAACAGCGGCTTGAAGAAGATCCCTCGCCCGCCGCGTCTCAATCGCCGCTACAGAATCACCCTCCATCGGAGTAGCTGCCAAATGCGATGGTGTAGCAATCATGTTATCCAAAGGGCTAGAGAAGTGACCTGGTGGCGTTGTTACATATTGCGACGGGTTGTCTATTCGTCGATGCGGGTCCACCGCCCGTGGCTGATCCGGCGCCGCCCCAGGTGCCCCGGTCCAGTTTACTGCTGCCGGATTACCGGGCCCGGCTCCTGGCATATTGAAGAGATTCATACCCTCATAAATCTGCGGCAGATGAGACTGGTACTTCCTTCTCATTACGTCGTTTGACGCGTTCTGATCTAACATTAGGCGGTAATTCTGCGCCTGGATCTGCTACGATTGGGCATCTAGAGCGGCCCGCTCTTCAGCCATCCTGGCCTCCTCAGCCACCAAGTCCTCAGCCACCAAGTCCGCTCTGCAACATCTACATTATGCTGATCTTGAGTCTCTGGGGTGACTGCCGTGGTCATCAATGTGGTTAAAGTATCCAATAGACCGGCAAGAACTTGAGCCAGCCGACGCGCCGGGCCTCCTGCTGCGGCTGCTGATCCGGAGATCATTGATGTTGTAGAGGAAGATTGCACGGTGGGCTGTGTACAAGCCATGAAGACTGCAACCTAATTTGACGGTTCAAAGGGGCCCAGAATACTGTTGCCTTCGGAACATCCCCCAAACCGGCCATCTTGCAACTGGTATAACGACTCGGTCTCGCCGGTGGACGATTCACCATCTGAGTAGATGGCCGTCTCGTGGTCAGACACTGGTTCAGATTCTGCACCATGGATGAACCCTACAAACGCATGCTTCATGGCAGGCTGAACCCGGGCGGGACTTGCACGTTGAGCCGTTTCGACGAGGTCGGTGGAGATGTCCGGCTTAGGGCCTGGTTCATCGATCTTGCCAATGAAAACATGAATTCCGCCAAAGGGGACCCGATACCCGTACTCGATTGAGCCGGCCTTGGGGCCCCAGCCTGCGTCGTCGATGTAGAGCTTTCCGCGACGACTCTTGGTCATCCGGCCGACCGCGTACCCTTTGAGTCCTTCAAAGTTGCCCTTTAAGAACTCGAAACCATCGTGCGATAGCCCCACGGTGTGTGCCAGCTGTCGTGGAATTAACACGTCAGATGTCCTAGCGGAAGGACTTAGTCATGGAGCCATCGGAACGAGATTAGCTTAAAGGGGTTAAACCGGAACAAGGGACACGAGAGTTTATACTAGTTCGGCCCCTTACGATGAAGGTAAAAGCCTATGTCTAGTTGTGATGGGATTATTGGGGTCTCGATGATCAGGGAGCAAATACGCTTTGCCTAAGTCTCGAGTTGTTGTGTCTTGTCCTGAACCACCGCCGGGTCGTCCCCTTATATACAAGGGTTTGACGCCCGGCCGGTTTACAGAGTCCCGAGGCCGGCTCATACAAGTGTCCGGCTCGGTATCTTCCTTTCCCTATCTTACAATACAAGTTATATAACCATGGCGGTTTACACTATGGGCCCTAATCCGCCTTTGGGCTCTGGGCCTCTAAACAGTAGTAGAACGCCATCTTCTTTATCTTCACGGGCTTCAATACGAATGAGCGTGAGCCGGCCCCTCCTCGGCAGTTTATACTCAGTAGTTATATCCTCAACAGGCGCCCCAGCATGCGGCCCACCCTCTGGGGCCCACCTGCTCCTCGCGCTTGAACCCCAGGAGGTGTGCTGGACAGAGGAGTTCAAGGCGTACCTGCTTCAGGGGACCTTGCCGGAGAAGGAGGAGGACACCAAGAGGGTGGCTCGTCAGGCCACCACGTACTGCATCCGTGATGGTGAGTTGTACCACAAGAGGCCCAATGACGTTTCATTATGATGCATTTCCGGGGAGCAGGGGCTTGAGTTGCTGGCGGACATCCACGGTGGGGATTGCGGACATCATTCCTCATCACGCACTCTTGTGGGCAAGGCGTTTCGTAGTGGCTTCTACTGGCCCACTACACTCAACGATGCCGCTGAGCTGGTGCGCTCCTATGAAGCATGCCAGTTCCATGCCAAGCAAATTCACCAGCCTGCGCCGGGCCTCCAGACTATCCCACTCACATGGCCGTTCGCGGAATGGGGGCTGGAAATCCTGGGGCCATTCCCTCGAGCGCCAGGGGGCTACCGCTACCTCTACGTTACCATCGACAAGTTCACCAAGTGGGCGGAGGTGGAAGCCGTCCGCACAATCCCATCTGGATCAGCCGTCAAGTTCATCAAGGGCCCGGTGAGCCGGTTTGGGGTCCCTAACCGCATCATCACCGACAATGGCTCGCAGTTAACTGGCAACCTTTTCAAAACATATTGTGCTAACCTTGGAACGCAGATATGCTACGCCTCACTAGCACACCCCAGGAGCAACGGCCAAGCCGAGCGCCCCAACACCGAGGTCCTGAGGGGCCTCAAGACAAGGACCTTCAAGAAGAAGCTCGAGGCCTGCGGCAGGGACTGGCTCGACGAGCTCCAGTCCATGCTATGGTCCATCCGCACCACCGCGACCAAGCCAATGGGAGAGACGCCGTTCTTCCTTGTCTACGGAGCTGAAGCGGTTCTCCCACACGAGGTCAAGCATCGCTCCACGCGGGTCCTGGCGTTTGACAAGGCGCGTCAGGACACCACGTGGGGGATGGATCTCATGCTAGGGGAGGAATGCCGCCGTGAAGCCTTGCTCCGAGCGGCAAGGTACCAGCAGGCGTTGCGGCGGTACCACTGGCGTAGTGTCCGCTCCAGGACGTTGGAGGTGGGCGACCTCGTCTTGAGGCGAGTGCTCTCCAGGGAGGGGCTGCACAAGCTCTCTCCCATGTGGGAGGGCCCGTTTAGGATTGCTCGTGTCTCCAGGCCTGCCGCCGCGCGCCTGGAGACGAAGGACGAGGTCCCCATAAAAGACGCTTGGAACATCCAGCACCTCCGGACGTCCTATCCATGAAGCAAGGCTCCGTCCTGTGAAGGTCTCCGCTCGTGACACTCTCACGTAATAACGAGTGGTGCTGTACACACCCCGGAGTCTCATGAGAGCCGCCGTGGGGCCTCACGAGGGCTCCCTCCCACGTCTTAGTGGTAGCACTTAGCTCCGCGCTGGTGAGAAGACTAGATTTGGTGCCGGACACGGCTGTTCATTTGCTTTCCGGAGTTGCTTGCGGTATATTAGTGATCTTTAATGGAGTTGGTGCTTTCGTGCTTTGGTTCGCCGAGTTGGATTTTCCTCCTCCTGTTTCATTTGCTCTTAGCCTAAGGGCCAGGAAGATGTGGCAGTTGCCCGTCGCTCTTCCTCGCGCGCCTCGCGTGTGGGGGGCTATGCAGGTGTGTGCGCCTTGGGCCTGCCCTCGTGCGTGCACACCATGCCGAACCCCACTGCCTTAGTGCTTTGGACTTATCCTCGCGAGGAGCCCTCGATCAAGCTCATGAGCACCAGCACCCCTCATGTCCGTGCCCCCCCGGGCAACGTGACGCGGTGCATTAGGCCACGGCTAACCTATGATGGGAGGCTCTTGCCAAAAGGAACGAGGTGCTAGACAAGCTTCTTTCTCCAAACAGCTCTGGAGCGGGTCTACAACACCTCCCAAGGGCAGAAGCACCTGCCGAGTGTCAGGACCCCGACTCAATGCCACATCGATCTAGCATGTAACACCTCATATCACTTTGCGGCCTCATGCACGGTATCCCCACGGGTGTCGCCTTACCTTTGCCTGGGACCGTTTGCGCCTTTTGGCACACGTATATGATAGTGTCGCTAGCATCCATTTGATAAGGAGCCCGGGCTGACATGGCTAGTCGTAAACCCAAAGTGGTACAAACTTACAGGGACAGGCATCCATGACCCAGCATCGAACGTGTCGGTCATCAGCGAGTGAATCCAGGCTGTAGTACTGGGCTAACAAGACTCCGGTGAACCAGGCTGTAGCGGGCTAACAGGACTCCGGTATTCATCGCGTGACATTTCCCCGAAGGGACAGACACAGGAATGAAGAAGGACACATGCCGGCCAGCCTAAGTGTTCCGGAGCAGTAGCAAGCTACCATGGCTCAGTGGAAGCACTAGGAGGCATTTCCCGGTAAGAGAGGCTACTAAGGATAAATGACTAGATAGTCAGATCCCACAAATACCAAGCATTTCAATAACATACACACAATATGCTCGATATGTGCAAATACAACATGGCATCACAACATGACTCTACAACTCAAGTATTTTATTCAATAGGCTCCGAGGAGCGAGATATTACAAACATGGGTCTCACGACCCAACATTCAAAGCATACAAGTCAAAGCACAAGAGGAAGCTTAACATGTCTGAGCACAGACATCTACAAATGAAAAAGGCTGAGAAGCCTGACTATCTACCAAATCCTGTTGAGGGCACAAGATCGTAGCTGAGGTAACAAGCTAAACATCGAAGTCCATGCGGAACTACTAGCGAGACTGAAGTCTCTCTCCAAAAACATAAATTAAGCAAGGTGAGTAAAAATGTACCCAGCAAGACTTACATCAGATCTAACTACATATGCATCATTATCAAGAAAGGGGGTGGTGGAGTTTAACTGCAGCAAGCCAGCTTTGACTCGGTGGCTACCCTGAACTACGACTGCAAGTAACTCTTTTGAGGTGGCGCACACGAGTCCACATATTCACCATATCAATACACCACTATGGATCCGCTCCCATCTCCCTACGAGAACGCCATCCATAGCACTCACGCTTATCTTGTGTATTTTAGAGTATCCACTTTCACTTGTCTATGAACTGCACAGGCAACCCAGAAGTCCTTTACCACGGACACGACTATTCGAATAGATCATATTAACCCTGCAGGGGTGTACTTCTTCACACATGATCTCACCACTTACCGTGGTTTACACGACATGTACTCGGCAACCTTCAAACGGAAGCTCAGCGAGGGTGTCGGCCACGACCTGACTAACCACACAAGTCTCTCATCTAGGTTTATCACCTATTCGTGTTCCATCCGCAAGGAGATCCGGCCGGGGTGTCGCTCACGGCCCCAAACGATGTGAGCAGGGTTCCCAAGCCCACCATCCGGGTGCCACTTGGTACACCGTGCCACTGTGCCTAGTCTGTCCCAAGCCCACCTGTACCGGGTGCCACTTGGTAGACTACTAACACTACCTACAAACACCAGAAACTAGTTGCAACTCCTGGACAGAGATCAGGTTGATTAATAAGTCGCGAGAGCTTGGAGCGCCCGGAGCCCAATGTGTGGTAGTAACTGTTCATGGATCACAAACACAGAACTCAGTTCCTGAGGATAGTTTCAATGAGACAACCCACCATGTACTCCTACATGGCCTCTCACCGCTACCTTTACCAAATCGTGTTCACACACTTAGCTCACACACGGTAGGACATGTTCACACACCTCCAATTCATCCCTAATGAATCAGACCTGACACAACTCTAAGCAATAGCAGGCATGACAAACAAGCATGAATGAGTAGGCACATCAGGCACATCAGGTTTCATCTATTTACTGTGGCAATGATAGGTCATGCAGAGGAAAGGGGTTCAACTACCGCGGCATGTAACAGTTGAATCGTTGTTTTCCTAATGCAGTAAAAGAGAGCAGGAGCGAGAGAGTGGGATTGTATCGGAATGAACAAGGGGGTTTTGCTTGCCTGGCACTTTTGAAGATAGTAATAGTTCTTCATCGGTGTCATCGAACTCATCGTCGGAACAACGTCTACTGAGAGGGGACAAATACCGGCAAACAAGGAAGAACACAATCAATGCTATGCAACAATATGATGCATGATCATGACATGGCAATATGATGTGGTTTGAGCTAATGCAACTAGCAACCAGATTAAATGAAGTTGGTTTGAATCCAAGATTCAAATTCAAACTCCATATGTGGATATTTAAATGCCATTTATATGATTTGTGCTAAACAGCAGCTATAAGTTGTTCTAACATGCATGAAAATGGTACAGATGGATAGATTGGATTTTTCTGATCATTTTCATATATAATTTATCTCATTTGGAGTTACGGTTGAATTTCTATGATTTTTACAAGTTTTTAACATTTTCTGGAATTTCCTGAATTAGATTTAATACAGAAATTCATTTACTGCATCAGCAATGTGTAAGCATGACGTTAGCAGGTCAAAGGGGCTGGTCTGGGTCAAACCTGACCAGTGGGGCCCATTGGTCAGTGTCACATTGCTGGCTTGGGTCACTGACTGGTGGGGTCGGTCAAGGGTCACGTCAGCAAGGTCAACGCTGACGCGTGGGGCCATGGTGATTAGTTAAAACTAAGCAAGAATTAAACTATGGTTAATTTTGGGTGTGGGGCCCATTAGTTAGTGGATCAGGGGGTTAATTAGCGGGTGATTAGGCCTAACTAGGTGGCCATGTCGGCGGCTCATCATCGGCGACCACAGGCCACGGCGGAGGCGTCAGGTTTGCTCCTCTGGCGACCAAACGAGTGGCGGAGGGGCTCTGTGTGGAGCTGGTGCTCATCCGCATCCATCGGAGCAAGTAACAATGGCTGGGGTGGTCTACAGTGCCGACGACATCGAGCTTTGCGGCGGCCGGAGTTCGGCCAACGAAGGGTTAGGCGCTGCAGGGAACGGCCGGAGCCTCAGGTGGTCGCGGTCGACTCCTGGGAACGTGCTGAGCACGGTGGCGCGCTCGGTTGCGAGCTTGCGCGGCTGTGGCCACGGCTACGCCATGGCCGGCGGCGAGATGCTTCTGTCACGGTTGGGGATCGGGGCTAGAGGACGAACGCGTCGACGGGGAGAGGGGCGAGGGGCATAGGAGCTCACAGCGGTTCCGCGGGGTTGGTCAGTGTGCTCGGGGAGAGGCAGGAGCAGTCGGGGCGGCGATGGAGATCTCCGGCGTCAGGAGGTTGAAGACGATGGCGTGGAGGCGCTCGGGGGCGTCCGGCGTTGCACAGCTCGACGAGGAGGAAGAGGGGTACTAGGCGAAGCTCTTGGGCACCTCAGGGCATCACCGGGATGGCGGTGTCCGTGGTGGTGGCGAGCGGCGGCGACGGAGGCATTCGGGCGGAAAGAACAGAGGAGGGGGAGAGCATTCGGGGGAGAGAGAGGGAGAGCCTGACGGCTCTGGGGTCGCGTGGCATCGTCTGGAGTCGTCCAGGGCGTCGGCAGAAGCAGGAGGTGGCCGCGGGTGGCTGTGCGCGCCGCACGTAGCTGCTTCTCCTCCTGGCAGAGGAGGAAGACAACAGAGGGGTTGCGGTGGTGGGCTGGGCCAGATGGCTAGGCCGCCAGCTGGGCCGGCCAGGTGGGGTGCACGGGTGAGGCCAGGTACTAACTCTCTCTCTGTTTTATTTTCATTTTCTATTTTCTGTAATTGTGTTTGGCTTTAATAAAAATGCCAGGGCATTTCCAAATATCATGAAACTGCTCAATGTCACTGTTTGGAATATTTCCAACATCAAACATTTTAGTTTGTGATTATTTGAGCATTTAAAATATTATTTAGCAATTAAATGCCCAAATGCAAATACCGTATGATTTAATTCAAAAATCCAGAATGGCCTAGAAAAATGTGCACCATTTTTGGGAGAGGTTCTAGACCAATCCAAACATAATGAACTTTTCTGAAGATCAGTTTGGGTTCATTGAGAATATTTTTATTTGAACCTAGTTGATTTGATCTGGTGCTAGGGTTTGAGCAATCCCCATTTCAACTTAAATAAAATTTAAACATGATGCACACATGAAGGGCTAGTCTAGTGCATACCAGAACTAGGGATGTGACACCGAGCCACCGGGAACGGGGGCTTCGCCAGACACCAAGGGCCTCACCCTCGTGAGGGGTGAAGTCACTACAAACGCGTCAAGCTAAGTTACCCCACCCTTGCCTACCCAGAGTACAGACGCTACAACACGGCCTTGAGATAATAAGCATAGCATAAAAGGGGGACATAACTGCCATATTTCATTACATACCCCAGCGGGGCACACTACTTTTTTTTTGAATTGTACAAGAAAGGAAAGGCGAAACAAAGATGTCCCGAGGGCGTGCGGATCCAGCGACAGCGCCGCATCCTCAAGCAGTGCCTCAAGGTGGCCCCAACACTCCACCAGTTCCCCCGCAGGCGGCCCGGGACCATGGTGGGTCTTGAGTCCAAGTTCGGCGGCCCCGGGCTCATCCCGGGCTTCCCTCCAACTTCACCATAGCATGGCGGTGGGACGACCCACCGCCGCCCTCGATCCAAGCTTGATGGCGTGGGGGCTGGTCGTAGCCGTCGCTGCTCGAGCTCTCACCCGAGGAAGAGCTGCCGCCACGAGGGGAGGAGCGTACGTCGTCAGGGCCAAGCTCGCCTTCGCCACCTTCGCCGTTGCTGCCGTCCTCAGGGCAGCACCCCACACGGCGATCGTCCTCCCTGAACACCCTCACGTAGAGGGTCGCCAGGCCATCGTACTTGAAGTGGAGGGTGCACCTCCCGCCCACCGCTAGGGCACGAGCGAACGTCTGCCAGCCGCGGGTTTGGACTACGCTGCCCGTGGCGGCGACCTTCGTCCCTAACCACGAGGCCCTACTGCAGCAGCCGTCAGCCTGCAGCCAGAGGCCGTTGAGCCCCGAGGAAGGTAGATCGCTTGTGAAGAAGCACGGAAGCCGGAGCGAGGTGCCGGCAGGCACCTCCGACCACACCACGAACTTTAGAAGCACGTCCAACGAGGAGAAGCATGGGAGGGGAGGGCGCACAACCACAACGCTTCTCCCCTCATTGTGGGGGCTGCTCCAGAGCCGGTGGCCCCCGCCGCGAGAAGAGGTACCACCGCGTGTGCCAAGAGAGACGCCAACCCGAGGGAATGCGCGTCTGTGCCCCCTAGGGGCCACAGCAGGGGTCGCGGGGTGCTTACGGGGACGACCGCGGCCTCTCTTAGGAGGCGGAGAGGCTTGCCCCTCCTTGGAAGCCTTCCCCTTTTTGGCCGCAGAAAACCTCCTCGTCGGCGCCATGGAAGCAAGAGGGAGAAGGACAAGAAACAAGCAGCGAGAAGACGAAGGAAGAAATGAGCAAGGGGGCTCTGCCCCTCCACCTCATTTATAGTTGGAAGGAGGCCAACCGCCGGCCTCCACGACCTCACGCAATGATGATCTTCTGCATGCAGCATCCACTTGTCAAGTCGAGCGGTTGCCGAGGCGGCATGGGGAAGTGGAGACGTCCACGTCCCATCAATCACCACACGTCGTTCAAGGCTGGAAGTGGTTAGGGCCCGCAGCACTCCACACTTACCCTTTGCCTAGAAGCCAAGTCCGAGCGCACCTTAGGCCCAAGGGCTACTGACGGCGTTCTGGATACGGGAATACCTAGACTTGCCTGCCTGTGACCAACTGCGCGGCTCCATCGGCGGCCTGGTACGGCCCAGCTTCAAAATCGACAGCTCATGACCCTCGCGAGGGGCCAAGCCTCGCAAGGCGGATGACGCCAAGACCCTTGAGGGGATCGGCCTCCTCAGGTTGGCTCCCGAGGGGCGGAGAGTTCTATGCAAGGTGCACCTCATGAGGCTCAGCTGACGTGAGCCATGACGACCAAGGCCAGGTGGGCGCCAGCGGGCGCAGAGCGCCAGTTTCCCCTTTGGTGCAAAGGAGGCAAGCGGCAGGTGCAGCGTCCCGAGGAACCAGCCAAATGTTTCCATTCTGGTGCAACAAGACCAAGACCGCCAGAACCACAGGACGAAGGTCATCACCGAGCCCACCACAGCGTCACGACCAGAGGCTTTTTGCAGGCGAAGACCACTTTAGTCAGGATAGGATGTTGTACTGGTCCTCCTTCAAATCTGGCCGTTGTGGGATCCCTTCCTGCCAAAATTTGGGAAGAGGACCAAGGCCACTATTAATAGGACTTAGCCTCCACCGAAGGGGAGGACAGATAGATCAGATCCCTTCTCATCCAGCCACCTCACCAGCTCTCTTGAGCTCAAGAACACCTCGCCTCTTGAGGCCAGTTCATCTAATGTACTAGTTCATCCTCAGCCCTTCGAGGCAATCCAGCAAAACGCTGGAGTACGGTATTACACCGCAAGGTGGCCCGAACCAGGATAAACTGCTGCATCTCCTTGTCCCTTTGAGCTCGACGCGCTAGTCTTAGGAGGATCAAGAGTAGGCAGGCTGGGTAGGTTGAGATCTCCACATGCACCCCAGAGTTCGAACCTACCAAGGGTTTGCAGAACCCAAAATCCAACATAGTTCTTAACCCCGTAGGAAAGATAGGATGACTCGGACCAGAAGGCATAAGGTATAAGGAGTAAAAAGAGCCTTATGTACCCATCCACAATAAATTCCCTTATATAACTAAAGAATTTCTAGACTCAACTTCAACAAGTTTGCCTTGGTAATCCTACACGCAGTCAGGCTCTGATACCAAAGCTGTCAGGACCCCGATCCTAAGTCACACCGATCTAGCATGTAACACATAATATCACTTTGCATCCTCACGCACGGTATTCCCACGGGTGCCACCTTAACTAGCCCAGGACCGTTTGCGCCTTTTGGCTCACGTATATGACAGTGCCGCTAGCATCCATATGACAAAGAACCCGGGCCGACATGACTAGTCGTAAACCCAAGGTGGCGCTAACTTACCTGGACAGGCATACATGACCCAGCAATGAACGTGTCGATCAACAACATATGAACCCAAGTCGTAGCAAGCTACAGGGACTTAAAGGAACAATGCGTGACATTTCCCTGAAGAGATAGACACAGGAACGAAGAAGGACACATGCCAGCCAGCCTAAGTGTTTCGAAGTAGTAGCAAGCTACCATGGCTCAGTGGAAGCACTAGGAGACATTTCCTGGTAGGAGAGGCTACCAAGAATAAACACCTAGGTTGTTGGATCCCACACATACCAAGCATTTCAATGACATACACACAATATGCTCGATATGTGCAAATACAACATGGCATCACACCAAAACTCTACGACTCAAAGTATTTATTCAATAGGCTCCAAGGAGCCAAGTATTACAATCATGGGTATCATGACCCAACATTCAGAGCATACAAACCAAAAGCACATGCAGAAGCTTAACATGTCTGAGTCAGACAACTACAAATGAAAAGGGCTGAGAAGCCTAACATGTCTGAAGATCGTAGCTGAGGTAACAAGCTAAATGTCGAAGTCCACGCAAAACTACTCATGAGACTGGAGTCTCTCTGCAAAAACATAAATTAAGCAAACATGAGTACAAATGTATCCAGCAAGACTTACATCAGAACTATCTACACATGCATCAATATCAACAAAAGGGATGGTGGGGTTTAACTGCAGCAAGCCAGCTTTGACTCAGTGGCTATCCTGAACTACAAGTGCAAGTAACTCTTTTGAGGTGGCGCACATGAGTCCACATATTCACCATAACAATACACCACTATGGATCTGCTACCGTCTCCCTACGAGAGCACCATCCATAGCACTCACGCTTCTCTTGCATATTTTAGAGTATCCACTTTCACTTATCTATGGACTGTATAGGCAACCTAGAGGTCCTTTACCGTGGACGTGGCTATTCGAATAGATCATTTATAACACTGCAGGGGTGTATTTCTTCACACACGCTCTCGCCACTTACCGCCATGTACACGTCATGTATCTCGGCAACCTCCAAGCGAAAGCCTAGCGAGCATGTCGGCCATGACCTGACTAACCACACAAGTCCCTAGTCCAAGTTTATCGCCTATTCAGGTTCCATCCGCAGGGAGTCCGGCTGAGGTTTCCACATACGGCCTCAAATGATGTGTGTAGGGTTCCCGGGTCACCAAACGGTTGACTTGGTACACCGGGCCACGTGCCTACCGCATCACAGCCCATCCCTTAGGTCAGTGCTGCACACGGCCTCCAACATACTACAAACACCAAAAACTACTTGCAACCCCCAGACAGAGGACATGGGCGGTTAATAATCGAGAGGGTCCATTGGTTTCGGGCCCAACGCGTGGTAGTAGCTGTTCATGGATCACAAACACAGAACTCAGTTCCTGAGGACGGTTTCAATGAGATAACCCACCATGTACTCCTACATGGCCTCTCATCGCTACCTTTACCAAATCGTGTTCGCACACTTAGCTCACACACAGTAGGACATGTTCATCACGATTCCAATTCATCCCCGATGAATCATACCTGACCCAACTCTAAGCAGTAGCAGGCATGACAAACAAGCATGAATGAGTAGGCACATCAGGGCTCAAACAACTCCTACTTATGGTATCATCTATTTACTATGGCAATGACAGGTCATGAGGAGGAAAGGGGTTCAACTACCGCAACAAGTAATAGATGGATCATTGTAGTCCTAATGCAGTAAAATAGAGCAGGAGCGAGAGAGTGGGTTTGTATCAGAATGAACAAGGAGTTTTTGCTTTCGTGACACTTCTGAAGATAGTATAGTTCTTCATCAGTGTCATCGATCACATCGTCGAAACATCGTCTACGGAGAGGGGACAAATATCAGCAAAATGGGAAGAACACAATCAATGCAATGCACAATATGATGCATGATCATGACATGGCAATATGTTGTGATTGAGCTAATGCAACTAAAACCAAAAGGGTTTGAGCTATTTGAACCCAAGGTTCAAGTTCAAAGTCAAACTAAGAATTTCTAAAGTGCATTATCAAGTTTTGATCTAACAGCAAGGTTAAGTTGTTTAAACATGCATGAAATAAGTACAAATGGATAGATTGGATTTTTTTATCATTTTTCATATATGAAACTTTTCATTCCGAGTTACGGTTGAATTTATATGATTTTTAGAAGTTTAAAGCATTTTTTGGAATTTCAAAATCTTTTCCGATTTATTTTATTTCCAGAAAGGCTTTACTGCGTCATCACTGTGTCGTCATGATGTCAGCGAGTCAACATGGCGTGGTCCAGGTCTGACGTGTGGGGTCCACACCTCAGTGACTAACTAACTAACCTAAGTTAATTAGTGTTAAACTAATACTAACTGAAAGTGTTAGTGGAGTTAATTAAACTTAATTAAAAACTAAACTAGGATTAGCAGGGGTCAAGGCCCACTCGTCAGCGACCCAGGGGAGGTCAAACCCCTGGTCAGCAGGGTCAAACCTGTCGGCAAGGACGAACGCAGCAGAGGCTTCGGGTTCACTGCTCCGGTGACCAAACGGCCGGCGAAGAGCATCTATGCGGAGCTGGTGGGGTGGCGCATCTAGTGGTGGTTGTGGCTGAAGCTAGGGTGGCCAGAGCTGATAGCGGTGAGCTCTAAGGCGGCGGCCGGAGTTCGGGCAAGCTCGGGTTCGGGGCTACGATGTGCAAAAGGACGAACCGAAGCGACCGCGAGGCTCTACGTGTTGTTGCGAAGCATTTGGACGCACTCGCGTGACGAAATGGTCACCGGAGCTACGCCGGTGAAGAGATCCTATGGTGGAGCGTCTCTACGTTGAAGGAGGAGGCGGCTAGAGGACAGAACGAGCTCAGGGAGGAGGGGGAGAGATGGCGGAGCTAACAGCGAGTGCAACGGTGGCCTCGGCGAGCTCGGGGAGGGGCTGGAAGGAGCGGGGCGATGAGGGGGATCTCTGGCGGCCGACGACGAAGATGAAGATGACGGCATCACTTCATGCGTCCTGCGGGCGCGTGCTTCATCTTGGTGCTCCGTGGCGTCGAGACAAAGCCTCTGGACAGCACGGAGAGGCGGGGTGGTGGCTCTGGCCACGGCAACGACGAGCGGCAGCGACAGCGACGCTCGAATGGTGCAGGGGACAGAACCATAGGAGGGGAGAGAGATCCAGGGGGAGTGAGAGGCGGTTGGGGAGGTGTGTGGCGAAGCGAGGGAGTTCCAGGGGTTCGAGGGGGCAGCCAAGCAGGGAGGAGGTGGCCGCACAGTGGTGCGTGCGCGTCGGGCACGTGCCCGTCCTCCTGGCAGGGAGGAAGATGATAGGAGGGGGTGGCCAGGTGGGCTAGGCCGCCAGCTGGGCTGCCAGGTAAGGCCCAGGTGGGTTTCCCTCTCTGTGCCTTTTCTTCTGTTTTCTATTTTCTGTAATTGCTTTGGCTTTATTAAAAATGCAGAACATTTCCAAAAACCATGAGACTGCTTGTGGCCACTTTTTGGATTATTTCCAACAGTAAACATTTCAGTTCATGAATATTTGGACATTTAAAATAATATATAAAATTTAAATGCCCAAATGCAAATAAGGTATGATTTAATTCAGTGATCCAATGTTGTCCTAGAAAAATGTGAACCATTTTTGTCAAAGGTTCTTGACCAAGGCAAAGATGATGAACATTTTTAAGAGCATTTCAGGTTCATTGAAAAACTATTTTAATAACCCTAGTTGGATTAAGTAGTGCTGGGGTTTCTGTCATCCCCATTTCTAAGTTTCTGGGGAATTTAAAGATGATGCAACACTCTAATGCATGCACTGACTAGGGTTGTGACAGGGCCATACCAGGCCACCGATGGAGCCACGCCGTGGGCCGCAGGCAGGCAAGTCTGGGTACCCCCATTCCTAGAACACCGACAGTAGCCCCCGGGCCCAAGGCGCGCTCAGACTTGGCTTCGAGGCAAAGCCAAAGGGCAAGTGCGGAGCGCCGTGAGCCCTAACCGCCTACGGCCTTGGTCAATGCGTGGCGATTGATGGGACGTGGGTGTCTCCACTTCCCCATGCAGCTTCGGCAACCCTTCGACTTGACGAGTCCTTGCGCATGCAGGAAAAACCATCATTTCCTGGAATCGTGGAGGTTGGCGGTTAGCCTCCCTCCGGTTATAAATGAGGGAGAGGGGCAGAGCCCCCCTCGCTCGTCTCTTATCTCCATCTTCTTGCTGCCCGTTCCTTCTTCTTCTCCGTCTTGCCGTAGTTGCAGAGCCCATGGCGCCGATCAAAAGATTCTCTGCAGCAAAGAAGGGGAAGGCCCCTTGGGAGGAGCCTGAACCACTTCTGCCGAAGAAGAGGTTTAGGCGCCCTGGCGACGCTGGCGCAGGGCAGGAAGTGACGTGACCCTAGTACAAGCGACCTCCGCCTGGCTTCCCGCTTCCCCTGTACGCCCGCTCGCAGGGCGATAGTGCCCATCATCACACGGCTGGGGGTAGCAGTGGACAGGCCAAAATTGTGCAACCGGATGGCATGCTGACTCACGCTGAGGGCAGCTCGCCTGAGTTCGTGGTGTGGGAGGCAATGCCGCTGCACTAGTGGATCCGCTTCCCAATGTTCTTCGTCGGGGAGATGTCGTTGAGAGGGCCGCTCAAGCTATGGCTGCAACCCCCAGGTGCTGCAACCTGCCACTGGAGCAGAGGTCGAGGTCGTCCCCCGGGCGGTATCTTCATGACTCATGGATGGGGCGAGGTCGCCCGCGCCTGTCGTGCAGAAGGGGCCCTCGCGATCCACTTCGATTATGACGACGCCTCCACATTGTTCTTCAAGGTCTTCGACAGGGAGGGCCGGCAGATGGAGTGCTGCCCCGGGGGAAGCAGCCCGCGAGGCACGGACATGAGCGTTGAGCCTGCCTCCGACCCCGCCAGCATCTCCTCCAGCAGCAGCGACGATTCCTGGGAATCCAGGGACTCTCCCGAGCCCGGAGATTTCTCAGAGTCCACTAATGACAGCTACGTGCCATCGAGCTCTCGTCGTGCCCGGAGCACGGCAGCGGCGTCTGCTCAGCGTCGCCGGTGATGCCCAGTGGTCGGGTCCTTCGAGGTTTTTCTTCTTTTGTTTCTCTGCGCGGAGTTGTGACAAGCCCCATGGGGATATGTAAAAAAAACTGTAATGCTTTTGCTTCAACGCTATCCTTCCTACTGCTGTGTTGAAATTGCACGTCCCACTCCAGCACGGTTTCCCCTTTCGTTCTCGAGGTAGCTTAGTGCTCTACACCGACAGGACCCAGTCCCCAGGCAGGCTTCAGCAGTCGCTGGTATGCCATTTCGTGATGTCGTGGTCAAGGGCAGGAGGTGAGCAGCCCGAGGTACGGTGAGCTCCTGAGGCGCGATTCTCAAGAGGTCCCCTTTGGCATGCAAGCAGCTCCCTAAAGGCCGAAAAGGAAAGCGATATTGCCCGAGAGAGGCTGTGAAGATCATGGGAGTGCGTTGTGAGGTTCACGTTGATATGTACGGGTGACTTATCTTAGTGAGCCTGTGGCGGTTCCCTTGCGTGGTGCCCAATCGTGCGTTAGTGGTGACGCCTCTAGGTAGGGCTCACATCGGCCATCCCCTTTTCTCGCTCGTCTATATGCTCTACGTCCTCGGGTCCCGGCCCTCGAGCAAGGCTCGGCCGCCACTGGTATGCCAGGTCGTGATTCCGTGGTGAAGGCCAGGGGGTGAGGGCTAGAGATCCAGTAGGAGCTCCTGAGGCACGATGCTTAGGATCCCCCCTTTAACGTGCAAGAGATTTGCGTGAAAAGGGGGCGAACGTTAGGCCTGCCCATAGCTGAGCTCTAGGGGTTCCTGCGAGTTAGTCTGTGGAGGAGAATATGACCCAGAATCGCGTTTGCTGTCTGTCTATTGATCTTTCCGCAAGAAGATGAAGCCACTGAGAACCTGGTGAGGGACGTGCGCGGGGCAGGCTGCGAGCCAGAGCTCGAGCTCTCAGATTTGTCAGCGTTGCAGGGATGGACCTGAGCACAAGCGCCGTGCCAGCATGTGTAGCCCTGTTGCGGGATGAGCAAAAGGCGGGCCAGCAACGCGGGGAGGCTGCGAGAGGTAATAGAGCTCCAAGCATGCGGATGATAATTATAAAGCAACTAATGGAATAAGGTAAAGCCAGTTCTAATGGATGCAAGAAGGATACATGCCACATGGACGGACCCACATGGCTTGGGGATAATGCAGCCTGAGGGGTGCCCCCAACTGGATGAACTAAAAGATGTCACTTGGTACCACTACTGAAGAGATGTTGGAGTAGCTGAAGATGCGTGTTGCAGAGGTCGCTCCTCATGAGCCGCCCTGGCCCTGAACCTCGGGAAGCTCTGGAGGTCCGGCGGGCTCGTGAGGATCCATCGCCATCTCCTCCTCAACCGACTGGCGCCTGGGCTCTCGAGCTGCTAGGACGCCCCGCATGTGGCATTGGGATGCGGCAGCCGCGTTCAGCAGACCAAAGGGCATGCAAACATAGTTGTGAGGGGGGCCCTTGCATCGGCCAGCATGGTACGGCCATAAGATCTCATGAGATGCGGCCCTGTTGAGCCCAGGGATGTCGACGCAGACGTGCAGCTCCCCGTCTTTGCCTGGGCAGGGAGCCGCGCCTGGTGGTGGGCGGCGATCGCCCCGCATAGCTCTTGCCTCCTGTATCTCCTTGATTGCCTTGGTGATGAACTCTTGAGCGTCTGATGCCTTGCGCCCTGTGCTTTCTTCGCGGAAGTGCGCATTGAAGCAAGCCTCCACATGGTTCCCAAGCGCCTCCCTCATGACATTGGCAAGGTTAGAGGCCCTCTAGAGGAGAGCCCCCAAGCCTAGCCTGAGAGGGGCACCGGGCTCACCTTCCTATGCGAGAGGGGAAGGCGCCCCGTCCACGGATGCAAGGCTTGAGGCGGCATCTTCGGACGCCCCATCCCCCTGAGATCCTTGGTGGAGCAACTGCTTCTGCTTCTTGTGAATGGCCTCAGGAGGGTTGACGGTGCCCTCGTCGTTCGGCTTCTCGACCGCTGTAGCCTGGTAGGTGTGCTCAAGAGAGCACACCGCGTCCTTCTCCTCGCAGGCGACCATGATGATGCCGCAGCTTCCTGGCATCTTCAGGACATTGTAGCCATGGTGGGTGACTGCCATGAACTTGGCCAGGGCCGGGTACACAAGAATGGAGTTGTACATGAGGCCAATTCAGGAGATGTCGAAGTCGATAAGCTCGGTGTGGTAGTTGTCGCGGGTGCCGAAGGTGACGGGGCGGATCTGCCCCAGGGGGTAGGTGGAGCCGTCAACGACTCTAGAGAAAGGCTTGGTGGGGCGGAGCCGGCCATGGGGCACATGAAGCAAGCCGAATGCCTACACAGAGAGCACGTTGAGCCCGGCTCCACCATCGATGAGGGTCTTGGTGACCGCCACATTGCAGATGGTGGGGTGCAGAGCATCGGGAGCATGCCTACACCCGCGGTGGTATCGGGGTGATACCTTGAGTCGAAGCTGAGGTCGGCCTTGGGAGCCGTCCAGCCCGGGGGAGCCCCCTGCTACACGTGGGCGACACCCACTTGGCGGAAGAATTTCTTCACGTGGCGGTTCGAGGGTGGTGCCTACGAGCCACCGAGGAGGGCTGCGACGGTGTGGGGCGCCGGCCGCCCAAACTGCCTCCTCGTATGCTTGGAGGAAGCCTGCCAGATCTGCCGCGCCATCGTAGCGGGGCGGCAACTCAGGTCTAAACTCGGGTGTCCATTGCACCTGCCGCAGGGCGGGGGTGAAAGCCCGAAGGCCCACAACTTCCCCGAAGGTGCGTGTCGATCCGGTCGATGGAGGAGCGTCCGCCATGAGAGTCGACATCGGAGCACAGCGGACGGGGCGGAGAATCTTCGACGCACCTCTACCTGGCGCGCCAAATGTCGGATTTCGGGTTCCGCAAACCCTTGAGAGGTTCGAACTCTAGGGTGTGTGCGAAGCACTCAACCTCCCTAGTTTGCCTTCTCGCCAATCTCACACCCTAACTCGATGAAATCGAAGGAAAGGGGACACGAAAGTTTACCCAGGTTCAGGCCACCTTACGGTGTAAAAACCTTCTCCTACTTTGTGATGGATTGGCCTCGAAGGGCCGAGGATGAACTAGTACAGAGGAGAACAACCTCAGGAGGTGTGTTCTTGAGCTCGGGCGAGCTAGTGAGGGTGGAATCGATTCGATCCTCTCCTATGGTGGTGGCTAGGTCCTATTTATAGTGGCCTTGGTCCTCTTCCCAAAGGAAGGAGGGAACGGATCCCACAACGGCCAAATTTGAAGGGAGACAACTAGTACATCTTATCCGGAACAAAAGTGGCTTCGCCTGTAAAAGCTTCTTGTCGTGACGCCGCGGTGGGCTCAACGATGACCTTCGTCCTACCGTCCTGGTGGTCTTGGTCTTGTTGCACGGGAATGAGAACCTTTGGTTGATTGCTCGGGACTCCGCGCCTGCGCTTGTCTCCTTGGCACCAAAGAGGAAATTGTACACTGCACCCGCTGGCACCCGCCTGGCCGTGGTCGTCATGGCTCACGTCACCCGAACCTAGCGAGGCGAGCCTTGCATAGAAATCTCTGCTCCTCAGGAGCCGGCCTGAGGAGGCTCCTCCCTTGGAGGTCTTGGTGTCATCCGCCTCGCGAGGCTTGCACCCTCATGAGGGTCTTGAGTCATCGAAGTCGAGGCTGGGCCGTACCAGGCCGCCGATGGAGCCACGTTGTGGGCCGCAGGCAGGCAAGTCTGGGTACCCCCATTCCCAAAACATCGACAGGTATGAGCACCGCAAGATTGAATCCACTAAAAAGCACCTCTCCCATTGCAAGAAAAATCAATCTAGTTGGCCAAACCAAATCAATAGATTGGAGAGAAATACAAAGCTCTCTTAATCACGCATAAAAGAGTTCAAAGAAGACTCAATTAATGTTCATAGATAATCTGATATAAATCCACAATTCATTGGATCTCAATAAATGCACCGCAAAAGAAGATTACATCAAATAGATCTCCAAGAACATCGAGGAGAACATTGTATTGAAGATCAAAAAGAGAGAAGAAGCCATCTAGCTACTAGCTATGGACCCATAAGTCTATGGTAAACTACTCACACATCATCGGAGGGGCAACAAGGTTGATGTAGAAGCCCTCCATGATCGAATCCCCCTTCGGCAGAGTGTCAGAAAAGGCCGTTAGATGGGATCTCACGAGAACAGAAGCTTGTGGTGGTAGAAAAGTATTGGTGTACCCCCTGGTATGCGGGGAATATTTTGGTATTTATAGAGAAAAGATTAGGGTTAGAGGAGCATCAGGGCCCCCACAAGCCTAGGGGCACCCCCTTGGGGCATGCCCTCCAAGCTTGTCGCCAACTGGTGTCCCGAAGGTTCTTGGGTGTCTTCTGGTCCAAGAAAAAAACCCTCAAAAGGTTTTGTTCCATTTGGTATTGATTTTCTGTAAACACAAAATCAAGGAAAAAACAACAAGTGTTACTAGATTAATAGGTTAGTCCCAAAAAATGATATAAAATAGCATAATAATGCATATAAAACATCCAAGACGGATAACATAATAGCATGGAACAAAAAAATATACTCCCTCCATTCCTAAGTATTTTTCTTTTTATATATTTCAAATGGACTACCACATACGGATGTATATAGACATATTTTAGAGTGTATATTCACTCGTTTTTCTCCATATGTAGTCACTTGTTGAATTCTCTAGAAAGACAAATATTTAAGAACGGAGGGAGTAGATACATTGGAGATGTATCAAGCATCCCCAAGCTTAATTCCTGCTCGTCCTCGAGTAGGTAAATGATAAAAACTGAATTTTTGATGTGGAATGCTACGTAACATGTTTATCAAGTCATCTTTCTTTTATGTGGCATGAATATTCAGATCGACAAGATTCCAAACAAAAGTTTAATACTGATATAAAAACAATAATACTTCAATCATACTAAAAATCAATCATGTCTTTTCAAAATATCATGGCGAAAGTTATCCCTACAAAATCATATAATCTTGTCATGCTCCATCTTCTTAACACAAAGTATTTATCACGCACAACCCCGATGACAAGCCAAGAAATTTGTTCATACTTTTTAATGCACTTCAGCTTTTTCAACTCTCACGCAATACATGAGTGTGAGCCATGGATATAGCACTACGGATGGAATAGAAGGTGGCAGTAGACAAAAAAGGATAAAGAAATTCTCACACCAACTAGGCAAATTAATAGGATATGGAGATTCCCATCAATTGATATCGATGTGAGTGAGTAGGGATTGCCATGCAATGGATGCACTAGAGCTATAAGTGTATAAAAGCTCAAAAGAAAAACTAAGTGGGTGTGCATCCAACTTGCTTGCTCATGAAGACCTCATGCATTTGAGGAAGCCCATCATTGGAATATACAAGCCAAGTTCTATAATGAAAAGGATAGTAACATTGTCCCTTCTCTATTTTTCTCTCATTTTCCCTTTTTTGTTCTCTTTTGTTGGGCACTTTGTCCTCTCTTTTTCTTGGGCTCAGTAGGCCTTTTTTTATATATTCCTCACATGGGACAATGCTCTAATAATGATGACCATCACACTTCTATTTACTTACAACTCAAGAATTACAACTCGATACTAGAATAAAGATATGACTCTATATGAATGCCTCCCGCAGTGTACCAGGATGTGCAATGATCAATCGTGACATGTATAAAAGTTATGAACGGTGGCCAGGCCACAAATACTATGCCAACTACATGATCATGCAAAGCAGTATGACAATGATGGTATGTGTCATAATAAAATGAAACGGTGGAAGTTGCATGACAATATATCTTGGAATAGCTATGGAAATGCCATAATAAGTAGGTATGGTGGTTGTTTTCATAAAACGTATAAGGGTGGTTTAGTGCACCGGTGAAATTTGGGTGGTACTAGAGTGGCTAGCAAAGGTGGAAGGGTGAGAGTGTGTATAATCCATGGACTCAACATTAGTCATAAAGAACTCATATACTTATTGCAAAAGTTTATGAGCTATCGAAGCAAAGTACTACGACGAATGCTCCTAGGGGATAGATTGGTAGGAAAAGACCATCGCTCGTCCCCGACCGCCACTCATAAGAAAGACAATCAATAATAAATCATGCTCCAATTCATCGCATAGCAAGAGACCATACGTGCATACTTCGGGAATCACAAACCTTAACACAAGTATTCTTACTAAACACAAATTACTAACTAGCATAAATCTAATATCATCATCTTTATATCTCAAAACAAATGCAAGGAATCAAACTTCTCATATATTCAATGATCTTCATGAAAGTTTTTATTATATCACTCTTGAATACCCATCATATTAGGACCAAATTAATAACCTAAGAAAATTACCATACTATTTATAAGACTCTCAAAATAATATAAGTGAAATATGAGAGTTCATCAATTTCTTCAAAATATAAGCACCGGCGACCTCTAAAATATATAAGTGAACCACTAGAGCAATTGCGTAGCTCAAAAGATATAAGTGAAGCACATAGAGTATTCTCATAAATTCACGATTAGTGTGTGTCCCGCTTCAAAGGTGTGTACAACAAGGATGATTGTGACAAACTAAAAATCAAATAAAACAAAGACTCATATAATACAAGACGCTCCAAGCAAAACACATATCATGTAGTGAATAAAAATATAGCCTCGAGTAATTTACCGATGGATTGTAGACAAAAGAGGGGATGCCATCCGAGGCATCCCCAAGCTTAGATGCTTGGTTGTCCTTGAATATTACCTTGGGGTGCCTTGGGCATACCCAAGTTTAGACTCTTGCCACTCCTTATTCCTTAGTCCATCGAAACTTCACCTAAATTTTGATAACTTCACAACACAAAACTCAACAGAAAACTCGTGAGATCCGTTAGTATAATAAAAGCAAATCACCACTTTTAGGTAATGTTGTAAACTCATTCCAATTTCATACTATCATTATATCTACATTATTCCAACTTCACCATGGTTCATACCCCCCAATACAACCCATAAATTCATCAAAATAAGAGAACAATGCATAGAAAACTGAATCTAAACATAATAGTCTGTGAAGACATGGATATTGCTCATACTTATGTAACTCTAACAATCCTTAGAAATTAGAAAACATAGGAACTTTGTATATCAATCTTGTAAAAACTTCAGATAAAAATCACGTTTCTGTGAATTTACAAAATTCCATAACTAGGCGCCAAAGTTTCTGCTTTACAACAAATCAAATCAACTATCACCATAGATCATCTCGAAGGCTCTACTTGGCACAAACACTAATTAAAACTCTTAAACACAATCATAATAGAAGTACAATTGCATATTTATTGAAAAACATAATCAAATCAAGAAAAACAAAGATAACATTGGGTTGCCTCCCAACAAGCGCTATTGTTTTATGCCCCTAGTTAGGCATATTGCATAGATCTAGGTGTTGTCATCTTTGGTATTCAATCCATAAGTAGACCTTATAATAAATTCATATGGCAACTTAATTTTCTTTCTTGGGAAGTGTTCCATGCCCTTCCCTAATGGAAATTGAAATATAATGTTTCCTTCTTTCATATCGATAATTGCACCAATCATTTTAAGGAAAGGTCTGCCAAGAATTATAGGGCATGTAGGATTGCAATCTATATCAAGCACACTAAAATCTACGGGCACATAATTCCTATTTGCAACAATAAGAACATCATTAATTCTTCCCATAGGTTTTTTAATAGTAGAATCTGCTAAGTGCAAATTTAAGGAACAAACATCAAGTTTGTGGAAACCTAGCACATCACGTAATTTTTTTGGAATAGTGGAAACGCTAGCACCCAAATCACATAAAGCATATCAGTCATAATCTTTAATCTTAATCTTAATCTTAATAGTAGGTTCCCATTCATCACAAAGATTTCTAGGGATTGAAACTTCCAACTCAAGTTTTTCTTCAAAAGATTTCATCAAAGCATCAATGATATGTTTAGTAAAAGCCTTATTTTGATTATAAGCATGAGTTGAGTTGAGCATAGATTGTAACAAGGAAATACACAACCAAAGAAAATTATCATAATTAAAATCCTAGAAATCCAAAAGTGCGGGATCATCACTACTTAAAGTTTTGACCTCGCCAATACCACTTTTATCAAATTTTTCATTAATATCATCACCCTCCAAATTATTGGGACTCCTTCTAGCTAAATTTGACTCTTCTCCGGTCCCTTCTTCATTATATTAGTGAACAATGATTCAATAGGAGTCATACCGATCACTTTAAGATCTTTATCATAATTATCACGAAAACTAGAAGAACATGCTTTTTCTAGCCAATTTCTCTTAGCTCAATTCTAGCAATTCTCTCCCTACTTTCATTAATATAATTTGAATAGATTTCAGAGACTCATTAATATCAAGCTTGGGTGGCATAGATCTAATCTTAAAGGAATCAATCTCATGAGAAATTATATCAATGTTTCTAGACAAATCATCAATCTTAAGCAACTTTTCTTCTACCATGGCATTGAAAATCTTTTGAGAATTAATAAAATCTTTAGTATTATTCTCAAGGTTAGAGGGTATATTATTATAATTTCCATAAGAACTGTTGTAGGAATTACCATAGTTATCACAGGAACTACTAGGAAACGACCTAGGATTAAAATTGCCTCTATACGCGTTATTTCCAAAATTGTTCCTACCCACAAAATTCACATCCATATATTCATTATTATTATCAATCAACGTAGACAAAGTTTTCTAGCAATCAATTTCATAAGTTCATCCATCTTTCCACTCAAAGTATTAATTTCTTCAATAACATGCACTTTTTTAGTAGAAGATCTTTCGGTATGCCATTGAGAGTAATTTGACATAATATTATCTTCGAGTTTAGTAGCTTCTCCCAATGTGATTTCCATAAAAGTACCACCCGCTGCGGAATCTAAAAGATTTCTAGATGCAAAATTCAATACAGCATAAAAAATTTGTATGATCATCCATAAACTTGAACCATGAGTAGGGTAACTTCTTATCATTAACTTCATCCTGTCCCAAGATTGTGCAACATGTTCATGATCAAGTTGCTTAAAATGCATTATATCGTTCCTAAGAAAGATGATCTTAGCGGGAGGAAAATACTTGGAAATAAAATTATCCTTACACTTATTTCATGAATCAATACTATTTTTAGGCAAGGATGAAAATCAAGTTTTAGCACGATCTCATAGTGAGAACGGAAACAACTTCAATTTAACAATATCATTATCCACATATTTTTTCTTTTGCATATCACACAATTCAACGAAAGTATTAAGATGGGATGCAACATCTTCATTAGGAATACCAGAAAATTGTTCTTTCATAACAAAGATTCAACAAAGCGGCATTAATTTCATAAGATTCTGCACTAGTGGCGGGAGCAATTGGAGTACTAATAAAATCCTTATTATTACTGTTGGAAAAATCACACAACTTAGTATCTTGAGACATCGTCACAAAGCAAGCAATCTAGCACACACGCAAACAAAAAGCAAACGAAAAAAGCAAAAAAAAGGCAAATAATTTTGTGTTGTTATGAAAACATTTTAGAAGTGGGGAGAGGAAAACAAGAGGCAAATGGCGAATACTGTAAGTGCAAGATATGAGAGTCTATGATAGGTATTTGGTAGGCTTGATGTATATCCTCCCCGACAACAGCGCCAAAAATTCTTTCGGCTACTTCTTGAGCTTGCGTTGGTTTTTTCCCTCAAAGAGGAAAGGGTGATGTAGCAAAGTAGAGATAAGTATTTCCCTCACTTAAGAACCAAGGTATCAATCCGGTAGGAAGAACACACAAGTCCCCAATGATTGCACCTACATAAACAAACAAATACTTGCACCCAACGTGAAAAAGGGGTTGTCAATCCCTTAATGGTTACTTGCAAGGATGAGATCTGATAGAGACAGGTATAAAAGATAAGTAAAAGTGCAAAATAAAGTAAAGGTAAATAAATCGCAGCAAGGTATTTTTGTGTTTTTGATTTTAGATCTGAAAATAATATGATAAAAATAGACCCGGGGGCCATAGTTTTCACTAGAGGTTTCTCTCTTGAAAGAAATCATTCGGTGGGTAAACAAATTACTGTTGAGCAATTGATAAAAAAAAGCGCAAAGTTATGACGATATCTAAGGCAATGGTCATGTATATAGGCATCACGTCCGTGACAAGTAGACCGACTCCTGCCTGCATCTACTACTATTACTCCACACATCGACTGCTATCCAGCATGCATCTAGTTATTAAGTTAACAAGAATGGGGTAGCGCCTCAAGCAAGATGACATGATGTAGAGGGATAGATCCAATCAGTATGAATAAATCCCACCTTTTTATCCTTAATGGCAACAATACAAATATGTGTCATGTCCCCTTCTGTCACTGGGTATGAGCACCACAAGATTGAACCCACTACAAAGCAGCTCTCCCATTGCAAGAAAAATCAATCTAGTTGGCCAAACCAAATCAGTAGACCGGAGAGAAATAAAAAGCTACTTTAATCATGCATAAAAGAGTTTAGAGAACACTCAAATAATATTCATAGATAATCTGATCATAAATCCACAATTCATCGGATCTCAACAAACGTACCGCAAGAGAAGATTACATTGAATAGATCTCCAAGAACATCGAGGAGAACATTGTATTGAAGATCAAAGAGAGAGAAGAAGCCATCTAGCTACTAGCTATGGACCCGTAGGTCTGCGGTAAACTACTCACACATCATCGGAGGGGCAGCAAGGTTGATGTAGAAGCCCTTCGTGATCGAATCCCCCTCCGGTGGAGTGCCGAAAAAGGCCCCTAGATGGGATCTCACGAGAACAGAAGCTTGTGGCGGTGAAAAAGTATTTTTGGTGTGCCCCCTGGTATGCGGGGAATATTTGGGTATTTATCGGGAAAAGATTAGGGTTAGAGGCGCATCAAGGCCCCCACAAGCCTGGGGCGCCCCTCCCCCCGGGGTGCACCCTCCGAGCTTGTCGCCAATTGGTGGCCCCTTTGACCTCCTCCGGAAGGTTCCTGGGTGTCTTCTGGTCCAAGGAAAATCTTCTAAAAGTGTCGTTCTGTTTGGACTCCTTTTGGTATTGATTTTCTATAAAGACAAAAACAAGGAAAAATAGCAACTGGCACTTGGCACCAGGTTAATAGCTAGGTTAGTCCCAAAAAATGGTACAAAATAGCATAATAATGCATATAAAAATCCAATATGTGTAATATAATAACATGGAACAATGAAAAATTATAGATATGTTGGAGACGTATCGGGTCCTCATCATCTTCTTCCAGGTTGAGATAGATGACAGGCAGTCTGGGTCTTCATCCTCTAAAGGAGAAGCTGATCAATTCAACCCCAGTGAAACGCATGTGGACGATGAAATGATCCCATCCATCTCTTACCATTTGGGACATCTTCCATCCTTTCCCAACCTCCAAAGTGCACCCCCCAGGAGCCTCGAATGTCGCAGTGTCTTTGATCAGCTCATTAAATTCCAACCTCACATTACATGGGTCGATCTGTGTAAGAAAAAAGACACACACACACACACAATGCATTAACGGTAACGGCAATTAAAACCAAAGAAATAGTTGTTAAAAGGTTCATATAATTTGTTACCGCTGCAGCAACAAAACTCAGTTGGAAATAGATGTTGAACAACATGCGAGTTGCAAGGTTGCTGGCGCACCTTGACTTGCATAGTCGACATGGTGGTGGTGGCACCATTTTCCTATTAGTGAAGATACTTAATGGCTAAATAGACTACAAATATTCTGTCAGATTGCACACAAAAGCATATGAATCAATGATTCAACACTAAAAGACTATATTTCATCTTATCATTTCTAAACTAAAAAATTTGTACACTCAAAATATTTCCACACTAAATTTACTATTAAAATCGGATTGTACACATAATATAAGCAACAACCGAATTGTAGACTGTCGGATGTTGGGTTCTGGCAGACCCTTAAGGTTCGAACTCTGGGGTGCGCACGAAGATCTTCCCCCTACCAATCCACGTCTGATCGCCTCGTGAGAATATAAGCTAAACGATGAACAACACGAGGGACACAAGATTTATACTGGTTCGGGCCACCGTTGGGGTGTAATACCCTACTCCAGTGTGTGGTGTGGTGGATTGCCTCAAGGGCTGATGATGAACAATACATGGGGAAGAACAGCCTCGCGAGAGGTGTTCTTGGGCTGGTGCGATGAACTACTTGGGAGAGTTCGATCGCCTCTCGATCTGATGGGGAATCTATGAGATATATCCTCTACTGTGGTGGCTAGCTCTATATATAGAGGCCCTGGTCCTCTTCCCAAATATTGAGCGGGAAGGGCGCCAACAATGACCATTTTGAAGGGGAACATCTAGTACAAGCTATCCTGACTAAAGTTGGTCTTCGGCTGCCAAAGGCACTGGCGATGACACTGTCTTGGGCTCCACGGTGACCTCCATCCTGCCGCTCTGCTGGTCTTGGTCTCGTTGCACCGAAATGGTAACCTTTGCCTGATGCCTCGGTACTCCACGCCTGTGCTTTCCCCCTTTGCACCAAAGAGGAAACAAGGACACTGCACAGGACGGCACCCGCCTGGAGCCCGCCTGGTCTTGATCATCACGGCTTGCGTCACGAGCACCTCACGAGGTACCCTTGCCTTGATATCTCCGCCTCCTTGTGAGTCTGCCTGGCGAGGCCGCTCCTGAGGAAGCCTTGCGTCGTCCGCCCTACGAGGCTTGGCCCCTCGTGAGGGTCTTGAGTTTGCATTGATGAAGATAGGTCATACTGGGCCACCACTAGAGCCACGCCGCAGGCCGCAGGGAGGCAAGTCTAGGAACCCCCATTCCCAGAACGCCGACAGTAGCCCCTAGGCCCAAGGCGCGCTCGGACTTGGCTTAGCAGAGAAGCGAAAGGGAAAGTGCGGAGCGCCGTGGGCCCCAACAGCATGCGGCCTTGGGCGCCGCGTGGGGGGTGATTGGACGTGGGCGTCTCCGCTTCCCCATGCTGCCTCGGCAACTTCCCGACTTGACAAGTCCCTGCATGCAAAAATGAGTCATGATTACCTGCGATCGTGGAGGCTGACGGTTGGCCTCCTCAGGACTATAAGTACGGATGAGCGAGAGCCCCCGTAGTCCATCTCTTCTTGCTTCACTCCTTCCTCGCCCCTCCTCCATCTTCATGCCAATGGCGCTGATCCGTCGGTTCTCAGCGGAAGAGAAAGGGAAGGCCCCCCAAGAGGGTCCCGACCCGCTCCCACCGAAGAAGCGGCCAGTCCCCGGCCGCCGCGACGAGGTAGCGTGGCAGGAGACGTCGAGGCCTTGGTACGAGCGGCCACTGCCTGGGTTTTCGCTGCCTTTGTACGCCTGGGCTGAGGGCCCTAGAGAAGAAGATGCTGAGTGGCACCTCCCGCGCCGCCAGCGACACCAGCGAATCACGGTGGTGCGCGTCGTCTCCCCTGGAGTCCATGCTGAGGGCTCTTCTCGCGAGCTCGTGCTTTACGCTGCCATGCCTCCAAGCTCTCGGATTCGCCTTCCTCCCTCTTTCGCCTTCGAGATGCCACCGAGGGGTCCTCTTGAGCTCTGGCTGCAGCATGCTGACTGCAGTACCCCTACGACTGGAGCGTAGGTTGAGGTTGTCGCTCCGGGCAAGGTCTACATGACCCGGGGTTGTGGCGAGATCGCCCGGTCTGCTGAACTGGAGGTGCCCTCGTGATTCATTTCGATTACGATGGCACCTCCTTGATGTTCTTCAAGGTCTTCGACATGGAAGGATGCCGACTGGAGTGCTGCCCCAGGGAAGGCGGCCGGGGCATCGGAGTGGCGAGGGCTAGGCCCACCAACTGCTTCCTCAGCAGCTCCTCTGGTAGCAGCGGAGAAGCCGAAGGGTCTAGCGACTCTCCCGAGCTTCTCGTGACTCTGGAGACGAGTGACGATAGGTACGAGCCCCTGAGCTCGCATCGCCCTCGGAGCAGAGCAGCTGCATTAGGCCGCCGACGTGGCTGATCTGGATGGGGTTGGCGCCGGCGCTTGGTGTCCCACTATTGATGATGGCGTCGACCATGGAGGCGCGCGTAGTTAGCGCCCCTTAGATTAGCACCTTTTGTTCCCTACGAGGAATCAAGGGAACACCCCCTGGGGGCATGTAAAGCATCTGCTATGTCTTTTGCAAATATTATCCTTATTACGTAGTGGTGCGAGATGCTTGTCCTGTCTCGGCTCGGCTCGGCTCCCCCTTTCTATCCTCACGAGGTCTTGATGCTCTACGCTGACAGGTCCCGGTCCCCAGGCAGGCTTCAGCCGTCGCTGGTATGCCAGGTCACGATGCCATGGTCAAGGCCAGGAGGTGAGCGGTCCGAGGTCCAGTAAGATCCCCCGAGGCGCGATGCTCAAGAGATCCCCTTAAGCGCTCAAGAAGCCTCCGCTGGGCGAGAAAGGAAGGCAACATTGTTGTGACAGAACCGCATTAGGCGAGGGTTTGGTGTCGCGTTGATTTAGCTTTTCCAGGAGTGTGACTTATCTCGGGAGCTTGGAGTCATTCCTTGGCGAGGTGCCGGACCTGCGCGTCGGCGGCTGGGATGTCGCTGGGTCAGGCCCTCGCGAGCTTCTCCCCTCTTCCCGTGCTTTCCTTCATGCTCTACGTCCTCAGGTCCCGACCCTCGAGCGAGATCAGCCGCCACTAGTATGACAGGTCACGATGCCATGGGTTAAGGCCAGGGGGTAAGGGCTGGAGAGCCAGTAAGAGCCCCTGAGTCGCGATGCTCAGGCGCCCCCCTTTTAATGCGCGAGCGGATCGCACGGGAGATAGAGAGAGAGAGCTCACGACGCCCCCACGTTATTCCTTAGGTGGACCCTGTAAACCAATGCGAGGAAAAATAGGACTGCCATTACGATCACCAGCCAGCCATTGGTTGCTCTGAGGGAGTGATTGAGGCACTGAGGGCCTGGTGAGGTAGCGCCTTGCAGGGCTGCCGCGGCCAGATCTCGACCACTCAGATTTGTCGACATTGCAGGGACGAACCCGTGCACAAGCGCCATGCCAGAGCGAGCGGCTCCAAAGGTAGGTGTCAATCGAGCAGGCGATTATCACAGGTAGGTTAAGCATGAAAAGGCAATCCAACTTAGATAGATGCAAGGAAAAGCACACGCCACTGGGTCAGGCCCGAGCGGCTTGGGGATGATGCAACCCAAGGGGCGCCCCCAAACAAGGTAAGCTAAGGACATAAGGAAAACGGATACATGCCGCGGGGATAGACCCACGCAACCCGGGAATGATGCAGCCCTGAGGGCGCTCCCAGCTGAAATAAAACTCGAAAGATGTCACCTAATACCATTGCAGAGCGATTATTGGAGTAGCTGGCGGTGCGTGGTGAAGAAGCCACTCCTCACGAGCCTTCGGGACCCTGAGCCTCGGGAGGCTCTGGAAGTCCGGGCGGCTCGGCAAGGTCCATCTCCATTTCCTCCAGGAATGTGCGGTGGCTGACCACCTGAGCCTCCAGAATGCTCCTCATCAGATGCTGGTGGGCTGCAGACGCGTTCGGCAGGCCGAAAGTCATGCGAACGTAGCTGTGAGGTGGACCCTCGCAATGCCCCACGCACGAAGGCTAGAAGCGCTCCTGAGATGCGACTCGATTGAGCCCTGGGTAGTCGATGCAGACGCGCAGCCTGCCATCCTCGCCTGGATAGGGAGCTACACTGGGTAGGCGGCGGCTGCCACGCATGACTCTCGATCCCTGCAGCTCCTGAGTAACCTTGGTGATGAACTCCTAAGGGTTGGGCCCTCCTTGCCTTGTGCCTTTCTGAGGGAAATGTGCCGCGAAGCACGCCTCCAAGTGGTGCCTGAGCGCCTCCCTCGTGATGTTGGAAAAGTCAGTGGCCCTCAGGAGAGAGCCCCCGAGCCCTGCCCGAGGAAGGCATCGAGCGCGCCTTCCTATGCGACGGAAGGCAGCGCCCCTTGGATGGGCGCAGATCCTGGCGCGGTCCATCCAGAGGTGCCTTCCTCCTGAGGCCTTGAGCTAGGTGATGTCTTCTTCTTGGGAGCTACTTCAGGGAGGTTTCCACTCTTGCTGTCTGGGTCCTTGATTGACATAGCTTGAAAGGCGCGCTCAAGAGAGCACACCACATCCTTATCTTCACAGGGGACCGTGATGACTCCGCCACTTCCTGGCCTCTTGTGGATGTTGTAGCCATGATGAGTCACTGCCATAAACTTGGCCATGGCTGGATATCCGAGGATGGCATTGTATGGCAGGCGAATGTGGGCGACGTCAAAGTCAATGAGCTCGATACGGTAGTTCTTGCACTGTCCAAAGGTGACAGGGAGGCGGAGCTGCCCTATCGGGACAGTGGAACCATCAGTGACTCCTGAGAAAGGCTTGGTCGGCTGAAGCTGATCGTATGGCACTTGGAGATTGTTGAACGTCTCGACGGACAGGACGTTGAGCCCTGCTCCACCGTTGATGAGGATCCTGGTAACTTGCATAGTGCTGATGACTGGGGAACAGAGCATTGGGAGGACACCGGCTGTTGCCGCGCACTTGAGCTGATCTGTTGAGCTGAACATGATGGCGCACGTGGACCACCTCAGAGGGCGTGTGGCCTCGAGCTTGGGGAGGACTGCATTCACCTCGCGAGCAAACTGATTGAAGATGCGCTGAGAGGCCGGGGCCTAGGCACCGCCTAAGATGCAAGTGATAGCATGCGGCTCCTGGAAGCCCCCAACCCCCACGTCCTGATGATGGTCGTCATTCCTTCTTGGCGGTGGTGGTAGAGGAGGAAGGCCTGCGTTGCCTTGTGGGCGATCCTCATGAGGCTGATCCCTCCAAGCCCCCTCACGAGGCTGGTCCTGCTAGCGGTCCTCGCGAGGCCGGTCACACCACCCTTGGTGAGGGCCACGGTCGTCCCATCGTCCTCCACCTCTTCCTCCGCCTCGGCCGTAGCCCCGATCGTTGCGCTCGGGGCGGCGACCGACACGGCCTTCTCTCACGGCTCTGAGCTCTTGGCGTTCGTTGGTGTTGTGGGTGTGGAGACCGTGGTACACGCAGTACCGGGTGCACTTGGACGACTCCGGCTAGTCCCTGCCGCGCTTCCTATCCGGCTCTGCTGCAAGCACAGTTGCTCCTTTGCGCTTCACATCCTTGGCTTTGGCTTTCTTCTCTTCTGGATCTGCAGCTGGGAGCTCGAGAAGGGAGAGGCGTCCCTCCTCGGCCCTTGCGCACTTGGTCGCTAGGTTGAACAGCTCTAGAGACGTGCACAGATCTTCGTGGATCGCCAGCTCCTCCATCATCTTGACGTTGCGGACGCCCTTAGAGAACACCGAGATGATGGCCTCCTCGGTCACCTTGGGAATCTTGAGGCGAGCATTGTTGAAACGCTGGATATACTTCTGCAAGGTCTCTCCGGGTTGCTGCTTGATGCAGCGCAGGTTACCCACGGCCGTCGGACGGTCGCGAGTGCCCTGAAAGTTGGCAATGAAGCGGGTGCGCATCTCGTCCCAGGAGGAGATCGTGCCAGGAGGCAGGCTCAAGAGCCAGGTGCGAGCACCGTCCTTGAGCGCCATGGGAAACCAGATCGCCATGACCTTTTCGTCCCCGTTGGCGGCTTCGATGCCCAACTCGTAGAGCTGCAGGAGCTTCGCGGGGTTGGCAGTGCTGTCGTAGCGAGGACGCAGGTCCGGCTTGAACTTGCCCAGCCAGGCAACACTGCGTAGCTCAGTGATGAAGGCGCGACAGCCTGCGGTGGCCACCGGAGCTCTCTGCTGACGTGGGGCTTGCTCCTGGGGATTCCCGCGCGCCGCTGCCTAGAGCAGCACGGGGTCTTGACATGCTGCCGCAGGGGTGCGGTCATGGCGTGCCGATGCAGGAAGCACGTGAGCACCTTCTTGAGCACGAGGAATTCCTTGGCAGCTCCTTTCTTGTCGCGCGGGCGCCGGACGCGGTGGATCTTGTCCAGGGGCCATGCGCCTTGGAGCCAGGGCGCCTTCTTGGGGAGGAGGTGGCATAGGCACCTCCTGGGCTGCATCACCTGCGTAGGAAGGAGGGCGAGGCAGCGAGAGGGACGGCGCAGGGTAGCCCCCTGCGGCGCTGACGAGCTCGGTGATGCGAGTGAGCCACTCCTCGTAGAGGTCGTCGACGGGATGGTAGTGTAGGAGCTCACGCACCAGGAGCAGCGCGGCGTGCGCGTCCGTGGGAGCGCAACGGGCGTGTGAGGACGAACCAGCTGGAGTCAGCGACGGGGTGGCGGTGCAGCCTTCCCGCCGCACCGAGGAATGCAGCGAGGAGGCCTGCTGCTCGTTCCCTACCGGGCCGGTGGCGGCGTTGGCGGCAGGCGATGGGGAACGACGGGGACACCTACCGACGGGAGCCATCTGGGCGCAAGCGGCGAGAGCTGCCCGACGCTCGGCGCGAGCCCAGCGAGCGTCTGCCATGGACACGACGGATGATCAAACGCGGAACAGCGGAAGAAAGATTCCGGCGCACCCCTACCTGGCGTGCCAACTGTCGGATGTTGGATTCCGGCAGACCCTTAAGGTTCGAACTCTGGGGTGCACGCAAAGATCTTCCCCCTACCAATCCACGTACGATCGCCTCGCGAGAATCTAAGCTAAACGATGAACAACACGAGGGACACAAGATTTATACTGGTTCGGGCCACCGTTGTGGTGTAATACCTTACTCAAGTGTGTGGTGTGGTGGATTGCCTCAGGGGCTGATGATGAACAGTACAAGGGGAAGAACAGCCTCGCGAGAGGTGTTCTTGGGCTGGTGCGATGAACTACTTGGGAGAGTTCGATCGCCTCTCGATCTGATGGGGACTCTATGCGATATATCCTCTACTGTGGTGGCTAGCTCTATATATAGAGGCCCTGGTCCTCTTCCCAAATATTGAGCGGGAAGGGCGCCAACAAGGTCCATTTTGAAGGGGAACATCTAGTACAAGCTATCTTGACTAAAGTTGGTCTTCGGCTGCCAAAGGCACTAGCGATGACACTATCTTGGGCTCCATGGTGACCTCCATCCTGCCGCTCTGCTGGTCTTGGTCTCGTTGCACCGAAATGGTAACCTTTGCCTGATGCCTCGATACTCCACGCCTGTGCTTGCCCCCTTGGCACCAAAGAGGAAAAAGGACACTGCGTAGGCCGGCGCCCGCCCGGTCTTGATCATCACGGCTTGCGTCACGAGCACCTCGTGAGGTACCCTTGCCTTGATCTCTCGGCCTCCTCGCGAGCCTGCCTTGCGAGGCCGCTCCTGAGGAAGCCTTGCATCATCCACACCGCGAGGCTTGGCCCCTCACTAGGGTCTTTAGTCTGCGTTGATGAAGATGGGTCGTACTGGGCCACCACTCGAGCCACGCCGCAGGCTGCAGGCAGGCAAGTCTGGGGACCCCCGTTCCCAGAACACCGACATAGACAAAAGCATATCAAGCTAATTTTCAGCACTAAAATGCTATATCCATCAATTCTACACTACAAAATCAGACTCTACTAAGTATGGATTCTATGCTAGTAAGCAATCCATGGATTCTACACAGCACTAAATTTCTATTAAGTATGGATTTCTACACTAAAAAATTTTACAATACTAAATTTCTACTAGGTATGGATTCTACACTAAAAAAATTACACAACTGAAATTCTACACAAAGTAATCCATGGATTCTACTAAGTATGGATTCTAGAGTACTCGAATTCTACTAAGTATGGATTCTACACTACTAAGAATTCCATGTATTCTACCCTACTAAAATGATACACGAAGAAACCTAATCCATGGATTCCATGGCATCCGCAAACGAGGGAGGCGCGATGGGAGGGAAGAGAGATGTGCAAAGGGAGGGGATCTAACCGACATCGTCGGGCGGCGGCCGCGGCCGCGCTAGTCCAGCCGTGATGAGCGATGAGGTCCGAAGGTGGCGGCGATGCCGGTCGAGAGGGGAAGTGAAAAAGACGGGGAGGTGAATCGGGATGACTTAGGTTTTTCCACTGGGAGAGGTAGATAAGAGATGGCCTAGTGTTGGCGTGGGCCTAACAGGCCACACCATAACAAAGTGTAGGCCAGAGAAAAAAAATCAGAAAACATCTATGGTGTGAAAAAAGTACAACGCCATCACTAAGGTCATAGCAATAGCGTACAAAATACAAAATATGACAATGCTATCACTATCTAGAAAAAATAGTGGTGGCGTTGGTTGGAAATGGGGTGCCATCAACTAAAGTTGTGGATAGCCATTTCTCTACTAGTGATTGTTGATGTCTAGTCCGGACTGATAGTGGTGCCACTCTGTCATTTTCCGTGTTTTGGTGCCAGGTTCTCGGGACCTTATTCCCTCATTATTGTTGGTGGTCTGTCTTAGATGTCAGGGCGTGTTGGAAATATGCCCTAGAGGCATGTAGAGGAAAACCCAGATACATGTGTGGAAATATAAACACCAAGTGATCCCTAGTCTTGCCTCTAGGACTAGCTCATGTATTGATGCTGATCTTGTTTTCCTGATCATGAGCATTGTTAAGAGTAATAACGATGTTATCAACAATGAGAACACATTGTTGGTGGTACAATGATGTTGAATAGACCCAACTTATGAATTACTGAGAGATATTATCATTGTTGTGTTGTCATATTTTCATATAACGTGTTCATGATTACTTCATTCCTTAAACCATGAGAATATTTTATGCCAGCATACAGGATGGTTACTTTGGGGTTTACATATGTCACTTCATGAATGGATGTGTATAAAGATGACTTACGTAATAATGGAAACGTACGTCTTGATATCGATAGTTCAAGACTAGGATTTGCTCCTCTCATGATATAGAGATACTCTCTGGGCCTAGTCAGTGTTACGATATCATTATACTTTGGCCAGATACTTGCAATGGTGATCATGGAATACCAAAACATGGACACCAGCGCTACTTGTGAGCTGTGTTGGGATTTTCCCCGAAGAGAAAGGGTGAAGCAATATAGTAGTGGAGAAGCATTTCCTTCAGTGAGAACCAAGGTTATCAAACCAACATGTGGCAGCCCGGCTCAGAGAGACTGGAACACCCCGTATTCCAGCCCAGAGATCAAGTCTTTTGGAATATGACACTGCTTGTCATTGAAAAAATTAGCTCTTTATTACAAATACTCGGGGTACAAAGGTTTGAGTATTACAACGGAATATCTCGGCACGACGACACTACACCTGTGAATGTAGTTCTATGCTAGTAGCAGAACAACTTGAAGCAGCAGAACACGACGACAATGATGGACTCCACTCCGCAGGGACTCGGGCTGGAACACTTATCCTAGCTCGCAAACTCGGGTGTATGTTCCTGATAATTTATACGGAATAAGGATGTCAAGCATCTGGACCATGTTGTCCATGCAACAATCCTCACACCTGTATTGCCAATCTTGCTTCTTCATTATTGTTCTCCTTGTCTGGATTCTTTGCTGAAAAGAGCTTGGCCATATATATATATATATTCTTTGTGTGACCATAGGTACTGTCAGGGGAAATATTCCGCCAATTATACCTTTGCCTTGTTTATGTCTCGGGCCATAGAATATATACCAGGTTCACGTGTGCTAATACGGAGCTCGGGTGGGAGGAACCTGACCTTGATAAGTACTGCCAGAATTATTGTCCCATGTGGACTTTCTTCAAAGCATGTTGGTCCTTGCATCACCCACTGACTTTCTTCTTCTTGCATAACTGGTGAGGTTGTCGGATTCTTACCGTGATTTCATCATCGTATGACTGACTTGCATGAACTTGGCGGCATGCTCACCATATGTAGAAATATCTGATTCCCGAGTTAGACTTGTGTTCTGACTGATTCTTGTTTTTAACCAAATTGTTGCTGATTCTCTGGATGCATTTCCATATGCTACCAACTCACTGTGTAATAATATCTTGCACTAGTGTTGTACTAAGGAAGCTTGGACAGCTTGTGCTGGAAGCCATCAAGAGTATCTTGCTGAGGAAAGCCGAATACCTTACGCTCGAAGCTTTCGTCACGCAGCTTGCTAAAGAAGCCTCAGTATCTTGCACGGGAAGTCATCCATGTATCGTACTCGGGAAAATTGAGGAGCCTTGTATTGTAAGCTTCTTTGGTAGCTTGTGAAAGAAGACTGGAGTTCCTTATGCCAGAAGTTATTCCCTTGTTATATGCTGACTAAATGCCATATATATGCCTTTTAATATTTCTGTTGTCGGTTACTGGTATGAAAAGGTTGTTCGACTATCCTTCTTGCTGAGTACTGGATTCATAGCACATTCTAACTTGCTTCTGGGGTATAGCATGTTCCAAATCGTACTCGTAGCCGTATCAAACATTGTATATGAACCATCCCGTTGTCTTGTAATATATAGTTGGTCTAGCACACAATTTTTACTTTCGGCTGATTTCATCATTACTGTTGTGGAGGTTGCACACTTAGGTAGACTTGATGCTGATAATCAAGCCACAATATTATATGCATTCAGACCAGATATTCCCCTTATAGTGCAGTCAGTTGAGAGTTTCGTAATGTTTAGCTGAGCTTTCCAAATATTTGAACTCCTTGCTGGTTCTTCGGCTCCGGTGTCGGTTGATGAGCAACTTTAATAAGGGGAAATAAGGCAACACCGAGGGTCCAAAGAAATAAGCAAAAGAAATGAACGAAACAAAAACACACAAGGCAGTCAAGATTACATACAAGCAATATCATATTTTACTGCTATTCACAACAATAATATGCATGCATACTTAAGCACACAAATCTCGCGTGAACTTCTGTTCTGCGATCTAATATGCTGCGGAGGTGTGCACAAAAGTGAATCCACATGTGGAAGGAGTTGATGTAAACAAGGCTACACCAAGCACTGCTTTAACAAAGGTCGCATCAGGACAGACACGGAGGCGAGGATAGACTTGGTGATCATGTAGCAGGACATGAAGGTCACAACCGCAGCATCATCAAGCGGATGGAAGGGAACCGTACACGTCCAAAGAATGGGTGATAGGATAGGATAGCGGTGGAAAGCAGGGCCTGTTGGCATTGCCCTTTTCTTATAACAACGATCAGTATGGGTTGACAAAGCAACGAGTCAAAAGGCACAAGTCGGGATAGAAACATGTTGAAAGGATCGAGAAGAGGTGTCTAGAGGGGGGGTTAATAGACCCTCACCACACAAAGTTGGCAGTTTTAAGTTTTTCAAGTTTACGTTGAGTTTAAGCACAAGTTTAACCATTCACAATACATATCAAGCAAGCATGCAAAGAGTATATGGGCAGCGGAAAGTAAAGCATGCAACTTGCAAGAAAGTAAATGGATGGGATTGGAGTGTGCAAACGCAATTGGAGACACAGATGTTTTTTGGCATGGTTCTGATAGGTGGTGCTATCGTACATCCACGTTGATTGAGACTTCAACCCGCGAAAGGTAACGGTTGTGCAAGTCCATGGAGGGCCCCACCCAAAAAGGGTACACGAAGAAGCAACCTTGTCTATCCCACCATGGCCATCGCCCACGAAGGACTTGCCTCACTAGGGTAGATCTTCACGAAGTAGGCAATCTCCTTGCCCTTACAAACTCCTTGGTTCACTCCACAATCTTGTCGGAGGCTCCCAAGTGACACCTAACCAATGTAGGAGACACCACTCTCCAAAAGGTAATAGATGGTGTGTTGTTGATGAACTCCTTGCTCTTGTGCTTCAAATGATAGTCTCCCCAACACTCAACTCTCTCTCATAGGATTGGATTTGGTGGAAAGATGATTTGAGTGGAAAGCAACTTGGGGATGGCTAGAGATCAAGATTCATATGGTTGGATTGTAATATCTTGGCCTCAACACATGAGTAGGTGGTTCTCTCTCAGAAAATGAATGCTGGAAGTGTAGGCACGATCTGATGGCTTCCCTCACGAATGAGGACAGGGTGGAGGGGTGCTACGTCTTGAGCTTGCGTTGGTTTTCCTTGAAGAGGAAAGGGTGATGCAGAAATAGTAGCGTAAGTATTTCCCTCAGTTTTTGAGAACCAAGGTATCAATCCAATAGGAGGCTCCTCAGAAGTCCCACGCACCTACACAAACAAACAAAGAGCTCGCAACCAACGCAATAAAGGGGTTGTCAATCCCTTCACTGCCACTTGGGAAAGTGAGATCTGATAGAGATAGTATGATAAGATAAATATATTTTTGGTATTTTATAATATAGATTGGAAAAGTAAAGATGCAAATACAAGTATTACGGTGGGTGAACAAATTACTGTCGAGCCGGGGGCCATAGGCTTCATAGTGGCTTCTCTCAAGATAGCATAAGTATTACGGTGGGTGAACAAATTACTGTCGAGCAATTGATAGAAAAGCGAAGAATTATGAGACTATCTAGGCATGATCATGTATATAGGCATCACGTCCGTGACAAGTAGACCGACTCCTTCCTGCATCTACTACTATTACTCCACACATCAACCGCTGTCCAGCATGCATCTAGAGTATTAAGTTCATAAGAACAGAGTAACACATTAAGAAAGATGACACGATGTAGAGGGATAAACTCAAGCAATATGATATAAACCCCATCTTTTTATCCTCGATGGCAACAATACAATATGTGCCTTGCAACCCCTACTATCACTGGGTAAGGACACCGCAAGATTGAACCCAAAGCTAAGCACTTCTCCCATGGCAAAAAAGATCAATCTAGTAGGCCAAACCTAACTGATAATTCGAAGAGACTTACAAAGATAACTCAATCATACATAAAAGAATTCAGAGGAGATTCAAATATTTTTCATAGATAAACTTGATCATAAACCCACAATTCATCGGATCTCGACACACACCGCAAAAAAAGAGTTACATTGAATAGATCTCCACAAGAGAGGGGGAGAAGATGGTATTGAGATCCAAAAAGAGAGAACAAGCCATCTGGCTAATAACTATGGACCCGAAGGTCTGTGGTAAACTACTCACAACTCATCGGAGGGGCTATGGTGTTGATGTAGAAGCCCTCCGTGGTCGATTCCCCCTCCAGCGGAGCACCGGCGAAGGCTCCAGGATGGGATCTCGCGGATACAGAAGGTTACGGCGGTGGAAATTGTTTTTTGTTGGCTCCCTGGATGTTTTCAGGGTACATGGGTATATATAGGAGGAAGAAGTAGGTCGGTGGCCGCCCGAGGGGCCCATGAGATAGGGGGCGCGCCCTCCTATCTCGTGGCCGCCTTGGCTGCTTCTTGGTTTGCACTCCAAGTCCTCTTGATCACGTTCGTTCCAAAAATCATGCTCCCGAAGGATTCATTCCATTTGGACTCCATTTGATATTCCTTTTCTTCGAAATACTAAAATAGGCAAAAAAACAGCAATACGGGCTGGGCCTCTGGTTAGTAGGTTAGTCCCAAAAATGATATAAATATGTAAAATAAAGCCCAGAAACATCCAAAAGGGGTAATATAATAGCATGGAACAATCAAAAATTATAGATACGTTGGAGACGTATCAAGGGGTATATATAGCCTCCACACAAAATCTAACCGTTACACACAATTCACCAAACTCGGTGGGTCCGAATCAGAAAACTCGATAGGGCCGATTTAGTTCATAATGTGACCATTAGACATTTCGGTGGGACCAACACGGTCAACTCGGTGGAACCGAAATGCAAGGGTTATGGTAAAACCTCATCTCGGTTCAACCGATTACACAACTCGGTGGGATCGATTTGGTAATAAGCAAAACAGAGAGTTGGTCAGGCAAACTCGGTGTGACCGATTACAATTTCTCGGTGAGACCAAAAATATTGCAATAGATAACAGGGAGTTTGCAAGCCCATCTCGGTGAGATCGAGATCCCATCGGTTTGACCAAAGTGACTAGGGTTTCTCGCAGTGGCTATGTCAAATGAACTCGGTGGCGCCGGATGGATCAAATCGATGGGGCCTAGTTTGACTTTTGGTTTGGGACATATGTGGATATGAGAAAGTGGCTGACGGTTTTGGATCATATCACTAAGCACTTTGAGCAAGCAAGCCATTAAGCAACACCTCATCCCCTTTTAATAGTATTGGCTTTCCTATAGACTCAATTGATCTTGGATCACTGGAATAGAAAATGTAGAGTCTTTAACTTTAGAGCTTGAGCCAATCCTTTGTCCTTAGCATCTTGAAGGTGTTCCACATCTTCTTGTCCATGCGACTCCACTGTTGGACTTATCTAAAATACACTAGATAAAAGTATTAGTCCAACAAGAGATATGTTGACATTAATTACCAAAATCACCCAGGGAGCACTTGTGCTTTCAATGTCCCCCTTTTTGGTAATTGATGACAACATACATCAAAGCTTTAGATAAAGATATAGAGAAAAGCTAATAAAGCTTTGGAAGGACATGTAACATGCATAGGCTCCCCCTACATGTATGCAATCATGCAAATATGGAACATAAGATCATGTGAGTGCAGAATCATGACAGAGCAAGCAATGAGTTACATGTATCTTGGCTATATGCATCAGAGTAAATCATGTGAGTATGAGAAAAGGAGATTCATGATCATGAGTCCTTCTTGCAAACAATAGGTACATCAGCAAGAGATCCTCATGCGCATGAATGTGATGCATATACTTACCTTGTGGTCTTGAGCTAGCTTTGGAAGAGATGAACCTGAGAAAACAAGGTTAGACAACACAGAGACATCTACTAAGCAGAGCAAGAGCAGAAAGCCACAAGAGTACCAAGATTAGGATGACATGTATAGAGTGAGTACTAGGTACTCTATTTGAGTGTAGACATGTCCCCAAAGGTAAAGATATGCAATGAATTCGAAGATTTCCTTCGCTTAGTTGTCTTGCTCCCCCCTGAATCTTATATGGGATATTGGGAGAAGATAGGGACATAGAAAATCAAAGTAAAGAAAACACACAAAAAAACATGAACATGTCTTTCCCCTCTAAAGACATGTAAATTCTCGCCTCTTTGAATACCAAGCATCTGGGGCTTTCTTTGAAAGGAATATCTCTCTCCCCCTGTTGAAGTGATTAAGCTTTGATGTGATCTCTCTCTCCCCCCTTTGTCATCAATTTCCAAGAAGGATTCTTCTGGATGTGATGCAAATAGGTTTGGTCATTGAGTCACAGAGCAAAGCAGCATATAGAATATGATGCTGGTAGAGGATAAGAATCATCGAGTGGAGCTGGAACAGAATTTACAGGATGCATATGACAAAGTGTTTCCTCGGCATTGAGATCGGCTACACCGAGTTGGTTTCTTCGGTGGCACCAAAAAAATTCGGTTTGACCGAAAGAGACAAGTCGGTTTGTCCGAGTTCATCACAGAGAAAAGGAACTAGTCAGCTCAACTCACTAAGCAAATAAGATCTTACAAGGATTAGCAAGGAATTAACTGAAGGATTTGCAATGAATTTGATGTAGAGAAATGCAGGACAGAAATAAAAAGAAAAGAAACCTAGATGAAGTTTTTTTGAAAGGGGAAACAAATATGCATGAGACAAATGCAAGAAAAAGGATAAACACTAGGGAACTTCATCTAGAATTGGTCGGCGACAAAGTCACCTATGTTAGAGTATATTGACTTAGGAGTCAAGTGAAGACACTTGATCATAGGTCATACTCATCGTTTAAGCTCAAAATTTGGTTGCCATTTTTCGTTTAAGCATTTTGATGTATTCACATCTTATTGAGCTGCTTTGACCCATGACTTGGGGTAAATATTCTCTAAGATGGAATAACATACCTTGGGTGGTGGTGTTAATCTTGATCATGTAGTTGAACTTGTGTGGGATGCTCAATGTTGATGTAGTTCATTTGGAGCAACACTAGTAATTGGAGTTCAGCTACCTACATGAATTAGTTTTTGCAAGGAATAGCACTTGTGTACCCAAAATGACAATTATGAAATTTGATATAGGAATTGTCAAAGGATATATTTGAAGGGTTTCAAGCTTCCTTGTCTTCAACCACCGTAATGTAGAGACTTGGTGATGTAGAGATTGCTCTAGATGTGAGTAAGTTGCAATATCATAGATTTACATTCATCCAAGTACCTACAAGGGTTAGATGAAATGCAAGGGTGCAAATATATCCAAGATATGTGATTATCATCATAAAAGAAATATCAAGGATTAGTCACAGGCTATATCTTGCATGTATCAAAATGGAGTTCCTACTCCAAGTTTGAAGCATCAATGATGTTCAATTCACCTCTCAACCTGCAAAACACTTTCTCATCAAGTGGTTTAGTGAATATATCTGCCAATTGTTTGTCGGTACGAACATGGTTATGGTTAATATCACCCTTAGCAACATGATCTCGAATGAAATGATGACGAACTTCGATGTGCTTAGTTCAAGAATGTTGCACGGGATTGTGAGCAATCTTAATATCACTTTCATTGTCACAAAGAAAAAGAACATGTTTCGCATATATCCCATAATCTTTAAGAGTTTGGGTCATCCAAAGTAATTGAGCACAACATGAACCGGCGGCAATGTATTCCGCTTCGGTAGTGCATAAGGATACCGAGTTTTGTTTCTTCGAGGACCAAGACACAAGAGATCTACCAAGAAATTGACAAGTACCCAAAGTTGACTTTCTATCAACCTTGTCTACGACATAGTCCGAATCGGAGTAGCCAACAAGATCAAAAGAAGGCCTCTTAGGATACCAAATGCCAAAATTTGGTGTATGTATTAAGTATCTCACTATCCTTTTCACGGCCTTAAGATGACATTCTTTAGGGGCCACTTGATATCATCCACACATGCACACGCTTAGCATAATGTTGGGATGAGAGGCACATAGATATAACAATGAACCAATCATAGAGCGGTAAACCTTTTGATCAACGGGTTCACCATCTTTAGTCAAGTCAAGATGTCCACTAGTAGGCATGGGTGTACTCATACCTTTGCATTCTTGCATATTGAACTTCTTGAAGAAGTCTTTGGTGTACTTCGTTGGAGAGACAAAGGTACCTTCCTTAGTTTGCTTGATTTGCAAACCAAGAAAGAACTTGAGTTCACTCATCATAGACATCTCAAACTTCTCCAACATAAGCTTCCCAAACTTCGCACTAAAATGAGGGTTAGTTGATCCAAATATAATATCATCAACATAGATTTGGCACACAATAATTCTCCATTAACCCTTTTAGTGAAAAGAGTAGAATCAACTTTTCCAATCTCAAAGCCCTTTTCAATAAGGAACTTGGTCAAACATTTATACCATGCTCTAGGAGCTTGTTTAAGACCATAAAGAGATTTGTGAAGTTTGTAAACATGATGGGCTTCTTAGGATTAATAAAGCCGGGAGATTGTTTAACACAAACTTCCTCCCCAATTTCACCATTTAAAAAGCACTTTTAATGTCCATTTGGTATAAAGTGATATCATGGTGATTATCATAGGCAAGTAAGATGTGAATGGACTCAAGTCTAGCAACAGGGGCATATGTCTCACCATAGTCCATACCTTCGACTTGAGTGTAGCCTTGGGTGACGAGACATGCTTTGTTGCAAACTACTTGTCCATCTTCATCTTGCTTGTTGCGAAACACCCATTTGGTACCGATGATGTTTTGGTTGTTGTCGGGCTTCTCGACCAATGTACACACTTGGTTTCTCTCAAAGTTGTGTAGTTCTTCATGCATGGCGTTTATCCAATCTGGATCTTCCAATGCTTATTCAACCTTCATGGGTTCAATATTAGAGATGAATGAATAATGTTCACAAAAGTTAGCCAAACGAGATTTAGAGCGAGTGATTCTCCCGGTTTGGATATCATTATAGATTTGCTCGACGGGATGGTCTCTAGCGACTCTTGCTCGAACTAGTGAGAGCCTTTGCTTTGATCGGGGTGGAACATCTTCTTCATCATATCATTCTTCTTCTTGGCCTTCTTCATTGTTGACGTTGTCATTCTCTCATCATGGTGGAGAAGGAGGTTGATGCGGTTCATCTTGGTGTACTTCCTCGTTTTCTTCATCTTGGTGTGTCCCACTTGTGGATGCTTCCATATCAACTCTTGGTTCACCCTGTCGTGAGGTAGAAGCTTCCACTTGGACGGACGAGGTACTCTCCTTCACCTCCGTTGGACGAACCTTGCCAATAGACAAGTCTTGGATTGCTTCCGAAGGGTCTTTATCTCCTACATCAATTGGCAATTGCTCTACTTGCCAGCCGTTAGATTCATCAAACTTCACATCTACCGTTTCTTCAACCTTTCGGGTGAAATTGTTGTAGACACGGTAAGTGTGAGAGTTTGAGCCATAACCTAGTAGGAAACCTTCATGAGATTTGGGAGCAAATTTAGAATGACGATGCTTATCAAGAATGTAGCACTTTGAGCCGAATACTCGAAAGTATCCAACTTGGGGTTTGTTACCAGTGAGTAGCTCGTATGCCGTCTTGCCGAGTAGCTTGTGAAGATACAAGAGATTTGTCGCATGACAAGCTACCTCAACCGGTTCCGCCCAAAAGTGCTTTGGCGTCTTGTACTCATCAAGCATCGTTCTTGCCATTTTGATGAGTGTTCGGTTCTTCCTTTCAACAACTCCATTTTGTTAAGGTGTGTACTTAGCCGAGAACTCATGTGAAATCCCTTCTTCGTCAAGAAAGGTGTCCACATTGGCATTCTTGAACTCCGTTCTGTTGTCGCTGTGAACCTTCTTGATCTTCACTTCAAACTGCTTTTGGGCCTTCATAGCGAAGTTGAAGATTTCTTGGACCTGCGATTTATCATCGAGAAAGAACACCCACGTAAATCTTGAAAAATCATCAACTATAACTAGACCAAATGAGATTCCACCGAGACTTTTGTAAGCATTGGGACCAAAAAGATCCATGTGAAGTAGCTCGAGCGGTCTCCTTGTGGTCATGATGTTCTTCACGGGGTGGCTTCCTCCCACCTGTTTTCCTGCTTGGCAAGCGCTGCAAAGTCTATCCTTATCAAATATGACATCTTTAACACCAAGGATATGATCAACTTTAATAAGCTTGTCAAGGTTTTGCATGCCCACATGACCTAACCGCCTATGCCACAACCAGACTTAAGAAGATTTAGCAATTAAGCAAGTTCTAGGTTGAGCCTTTTTAGTGAAATTAACAATGTATAGATGACCTTTACGTATACCAGTAAACACCATTTTATGATTATCTCTACGAAACACTTGGCAATCTACTTTGGTAGATAGGACATGAAACCAAAGTCAGCTAGTCTAGAAACAGAAAGCAGATTATAGCCAAGAGATTCAACAAGCAGGACATTTTGTATGGAGCTATCATGTGAGATGGCCACCGTACCGAGGCCAACCACCTTACCCTTTGAGTTATCACTGAGGGAGTCCTGGATTAGGGGGTCCTCGGATAGCTGGACTATGTACTTGTGCCGGACTATTAGACTATGAAGATACAAGATTGAAGACTTCGTTCCGTGTCCGGGTGGGACTCTCCTTTGCGTGAGAGGCAAGCTTGGCCATTCGGATATGTAGATTTGCTTCTCTGTAACCAACTCTGTGTAACCCTAGCCCCCTCCGGTGTCTATATAAACTAGAGGGTTTAGTCCATAGGACAACAACAATCATAATCATAGGCTAGCTCCTTGGGTTTAGCCTCTACAATCTCATGGTAGATCAACTCTTGTAATACTCATATCATCAAGATCAATCAAGCAGGAAGCAGGGTATTACCTCCATAGAGAGGGCCCGAACCTGGGGAAACATTGTGTCCCCCGACTCCTGTTACCATTAGCCTTAGACACACAGTTCAGGACCCCCTACCCGAGATCCGCCGATTTTGACACCGACATTCGCGTCTTCCTCATTAGACAACAATCCCAAGAGACAGTACATCACTTTTGGGCCAGATTCCTCCATGTAATGAGCAAGGTCAAGGACTGTCGCGAGGAAGACGTAATCTCATTCTTTTACAAAAATTGCACGAACAAGGGAATCGTCAACACCATAAGTCTCTGTGACATAGCACCCTTGACTGACTTGGCGGCCATAGTATAGAAGTACTGTGCGATGGAAAGCCCCTGGAAAACCCAAGCAAAATTTTGGGATCCTCCGGATCTCACTAAACCCCTTGTCCGAACTAAAAGGGTGCACTCTCGCAAGTCACCCGATCCAATTACACAGAAACCAAAGCCCACTACAGGGCGTGGAACCGTATTGGAGGGATGGCTCAATGGGCCTTGCAAAATCCGCACCACACCGGATACCATACCAACACACAGCCTTAGAGCATGTTGGATACTTCGGCAGGTGGCTAAGAGCGGCAAGGATATTCTCATCAACGATACCGTAGAGCATCATCCCGTAGAAAACAACAATATAGTATTGACAGTCTTCGAGACTTTTGCCACAAATAACAGGAGCAAGAGAGCACTCCGCTGCCTCACCGAAGTCTGCCACGTTGCAGCAATAAATACATGGAACGACACGGCCATAACCTTCAATGCCAGTGATGAACCTCAATTCCAAACAGTCCGAGCACCAGCCGCTTTGGTCCTCAATCCAATTTTGGACGGCTTTCGGCTTACTAAAGTGCTCATGGACGGTGGCAGCGGATTAAACCTCATCTACGAGGAAACCCTCAACAAAATGGAAATAGACAAGAGCCGCATTGAGCAAAGCAGCACGACCTTTAGAGGAATTATCCCTAGTTGGGAGGCACGATGTGCGGGAAAATCACACTAGATGTGGTATTCGGCACATCAGAGAATTACAGGTCCGAAGAAATCACATTTTAAGTGGCCCCGTTCAGTAGCGGATACCACACCCTTTTAGGAAGGGATGCATTCACGAGCTTCCAAGCCATACCCCATTATGGGTACATGAAGCTCAAGATGCCCGGGCCCAATGGAATGATCACCCTAGACAGTGATCCGGAAGTAGCACTCCGCGCCGAAAACAAAACCGCCGCCCTGGCCCTTGAGGCATTATCCGAAGCCCTCGCGGCCGAAGAACTAACTACGCTGCGCTCCATAGTGGACAGGGACGATGTGATACTCAACAAACGATCCAAGTACACCTCTTTCAAATCGGCGGACGAAATAGTCAAATTCCAAGTCCACCCAACAGACTCTATAAAAACAGCATCCATCAGGGCACAGCTGAACCCCACAATAGACGTCGCACTGCGGGCGTTCTTGCGCGAGAACTGGGACATCTTCGCCTGGCACCCTTCAGACATGCCAGGTATCCCATGCAGGCTGGCCGAGCATAGCCTAAACATACTGAAGGGATACAAGCCGGTCAAGCAGACTCTTCGACGTTTTTCAGAACCTAAATGACAAGCCGTGGGAGAGGAGCTAGTCAAGTTAATCGAAGCCGGATTCATCAGAGAAATAAAACACCCGGACTGGCTAGCAAACCTGGTGATGGTACCAAAGAAGGACAAATCCTGGCGCCTATGTGTCGATTTCAAGGACCTCAATAAGGCTTGCCCCAAGGATCCCTTCCCTCTCCCCCGCATCGATCAAATCATCGACGCTACCGCACGACACGACTCATTGTGCTTCCTCGACGCATACTCCGGATACCTTCAAATCAAGATGGCGGAGTCTGATCAAGCCGCAATGGCATTCATCACTCCATACGGCCCCTTCTGTTTTAACACCATGCCTTTCGGGCTCAAAAACGCCGGTGCAACCTATCAACGCATGATTCAGACATGCTTGGAAAAACAAATCGGCAAAAAGTTGAGGCATACGTAGATGACATGGTCATCAAAACCAGACACGTTGAATCTTTAATAGACGACCTGAGGCTTACGTTCGATAATCTTCGAACATATGACATCAAGCTCAATCCGGAAAAATGTGTTTTCGGTGTTCCTGCAGGAAAGCTCCTAGGTTTCATCGTCTCCAATAGAGGAATTGAAGCAAATCGGGCTAAAATCTGAGCTTTGTCACAGTTGGCTACCCCAGCAGACCTCAAGCAAATCCAGAAATTAACTGGATGCGTGGCTGCCTTAAGCCGCTTCATCTCCCGATTGGGAAAAAGGCACTACCTCTCTATCGCCTTCTTCGACGCACCGAACACTTCGAGTGGACGGATGCGGCTATGGCCGGACTAGAATAAATAAAAGCTCTTGGCCAGCAACCCAATCTTGGCCGCACCAAACATCGGCGAACCCATGCTGTTATATATAGCTGCAATGCACCAAGTTGTAAGCGCAGTGCTCGTCGTCGAACGAGAGGAGGGCGGACATAAGTTCCTGCTTCAAAAGCCGATATACTATGTATCCACTGTCCTCACACCATGCAAGTCACGATACCCACATTATCAAAAGATAGCATACACGGTCTTGATGGCATCCCGGAAACTATGACACTACTTTCAAGAGTGTTCAATCATGGTGGCCTCCGAAGTACCACTCAACGATATAATAAATAACCGTGATGCCACGGGTCGGATTGCTAAGTGGGCCATCGAGCTCCTCCCGTTCGACATCATATATAAACCAGGGTGAGCCATTAAGTCGCAAGTACTGGCTGACTTCCCCGCCGAATGGATAGAAGCCGAACTCCCTAAAGAGTATGGTGCATATTCAATTGGATCATGCACTTTGACGGCTCTAAGATGCTGGCTGATCTGGGAGCGGGCGTTGTCCTGACATCCCCCACCGGAGATACAGTCCAATACGTACTCCAAATATTATACACAGACTCCAATAATGCAGCCGAATACGAGGCTTTGTTGCATGGTCTTCGGATGGCAGTCTCCAATGGGCATTAAACACCTAGAAGTGCATGGGGATTCGAACCTTGCAATATCTCAAATAAATGGAGACTTTTACGTCAAGGACCCGAAAATGGCGGCTTACCGCAATGCCGTCCTCAAGATGTTAGCTCGGTTCGAGGGGCTCGAATTCCATCATGTGGTCCGAGAAAACAACCAAGCGGCGGATATCCTCGCCCGCATCGGCGCTAAGCACGACCCCGTCCCACCTGATATCTTCTTGGAAAGGCTGTTCAAGCCATCCGTGGTGTGGCAAGGGGAGACCGACAATACTAGTCCGGATCTGACCACATCCCCAGATCCCAAACACACTGACATAATCGGGGGCTCTGCCACCGAAATAACACCTTCGACCCATGTAATCATGGCTGTCATCGCCTCGTGGACAGAACCCTTCTTAGCCTACCTAAATAGGCAAGAACTCCCCGAGGATCAAAATGAGGCACGTTGCATTGTGCAGCGCTCTAAAGCCTACAAGGTTCACGAGGGAGAGCTTTATAATAAAAGCACTACCGGAGTACTCCAAAGGTGCATCTCCGAAGAGCAAGGGCGACAGCTCTTGGCAGAAATTCATGCTAGACTCGGCGGCCACCACGCTGCAGCTCGGGCCCTTGTAAGCAAGGCCTTCCGTACTGGTTTCTACTGGCCGACAGCCCGAGCAGACGCACATGACCTCGTCCAACATTGCATCGGTTGCCAGATTTTCGCAAACCAAAGCCATATGCCACCTACCGCTCTCCAAACAATCCCCATAACTTGGCCCTTTGCGGTCTGGGGGATCCATATGGTCGGACCCCTTAAAGGAGGAAGCCATAAGAAAAAATACCTATTGGTCATGGTGGATAAATTCATCAAATGAATAGAGGGCAAACCAGTTAAAACAGTCGAATCCGGACTAGTGATAGACTTCATATCAGGGGTTGTACACCGTTATGGTGTCCCCCACAACATCATCACCGATAATGGCTCCAACTTCACAGCCTTCGAGGTGAAAACTTGGTGCGGCAACATGGGCATTAAGCTCGATTACGCCTCCGTCTATCACCCCAAACAAATGGTCAAGTCGAATGAGCAAATGGTCTTATTATGAGCGGCATCAAACCCAGACTAGTGCGATCCTTGAAGGAATCAGATACGCACTGGGTCGAGGAGCTCGACTCCGTACTATGGGGACTACGGACCACGCCAAATCGCACTATCGGATAGACACCATTCTTCATGGTGTACGGTGTAGAGGCGGTATTGCCCTGCGATATCATTCATGACTCTCCTCGAGTGCGCATGTATGAAGAGAGAGAAGCCGAGCTTGATCGGTAGGACAGTCTAGATGCCCTGGAGGAGGAGCGCAACATCGCAAAAGCCCGTTCCGCATTATATCAGCAACAGGCTCGAAGGAATCAAAGAAAAGAAATACGGGCCAAAACTTATAACGTTCGCAAACTTGTTCTACGCCTACCGGAGAAGAAAAAGGACAAGCTCAAGCCCAAGTGGTAGGGTCCCTTCATCATTGATAAAGTTCTCACCAGAGGAGCGTACCACCTTCATGATGCATCAGATAATCGAGTCGAGCCGAACCCATGTAACGCGGCCAGACTCCAAAGATTCTACGACTAGCGCCGAACTCTATGTTCGTCTCCTTACCTCCGCCCTTTTAAAATTATATCCTCTTTCTTTCCTTTTTATATATAGCCCTAAAAAGCTTCAAGTATGACTCGACTACACAATTTTGACGCGCTATGCGCGCTCACTATACCTGGGGGCTTCTCATACAGAAGCTTAATATAATTATCTTCCCGACTTCATGCCCACTACATATGTGTCATTTTTCCATATGTACCTTTTCTTCGCCATTATATGCATCAATATGACTTAAGTTTTGGCCAAGCTGGGTTGCCTGGCTCCTGTGTTTATGCCCTACAATCCCGTTAGTTTGGCTAGGGCATAAGGGGAGCACCTCTGCGATTGTTACTGCCGGGTCCGCTGGACATGTACCTCAGACTGGGTGAAGCCGAAAGCTAGCGTTCTCAAGGGAATATTCGGTAGGCGAACAAAAGATGTTTCTTACCTATTACAATATAAACCCCCAGATGTTTCATATCCTGCGTTTTTGTTTGCAGTTCGGGCATGCACATTAATGCATGCGTACCCGGGGAAAGGAACCCCTAACGGAACTATTCTCCCTGGTAGATGTTTCCTACTATCCATGTAATATAACATAGCTAGCTGGGTACTTGTCTATTCAAGCACTTATGACCCCTATGCCTGGTTTCCACGCGTACCCCTGTTTACATAACTGAGCAGGTATTCGGATAAACTCCGGACTGTCGGGTCCGGAGGTTGAAGCGAAAAGGTGCACCATGACAAATGATTTACAATCCGGCTAGGGACAAAATATGTCAATTGAAGTACATAGTCACTTAGACTGGCTAAATTCTTCTTCTATACCATCCAACAGGCTGTCTAGCCTACAATCCTGTTGGGAATACTTTGCAGCTAATTCTACTTGGTCATATACCAGACTAACGGGAATCTCTTTCCCATCTGACCCTATAGGTCCGACCAAGGCCATGTGATTCGGATCAACCTTGGTGTACCGCGTTTTTACCATGGCCCAGGCTTCCCTCGCACCTTGTCGGCAGGCCGATATCTTCCATAATCGGAAGCGCCGCCGCTCCCTTGAGCAGCTCTACAAGCTCCCCCATGCTTCCTGGCAAGGAGGCGGACGGCCAGAAGGCCTGGGCAATACCCTGCATCACCTACCGAACTTGTTCGTGTAGTTGCGAAAGCTCTTGCAGAAGATTGCCTGTGGATCCGGGCATCTCCTGTTCAGGACGACCCGTCAACATACCTACAGACATAACTTTGTTAGCCTGTTTCTTCGCCGAACTGTATAAAGGTTCGTTTGAGCACATACTAAAAATGCCGCGTCGAAGCCTCTTATTCTCCTTCACGGAGTCAGCAAGTTGGGCCCGAACATCTTCCAATTCAACGCCTAGCTGGTATTGGCATCCTGGAGATTGTTTTTCTCTCGCCTAACCCGTGTAAGCACGCGCTTGCCAGCCTCTAGCTATCGTTGAGCTCGTTGCTCATCCTCTGGTACGATCTCCGGATCCACTCTGGGATTGTCTGCAGAATCTATTGTTAGATTTGCAAGTATGTCGAATATTAACTGGTACACGTAATTACATTCTTTTTGATCAAGACAAATCTTACCAGATGATGCCTTCTTAGATTCCTCCATTCCGTAAACTGAGGCCCTCAGCTGGGCTTTGCACTCCTCCAGCTCTTGAGACAAATGGGTTTTCTTCTCTGTAAGAACCTATTCATACAATGATCCTTAAATCAGTTGTGCCAACTGTTTCAAGTCTCAGGGGCTACTGATATACATAATTATCAGATTCTTCTTACCCGTATATCCTTTAAATACTGGTCTTTTGCTCTAGCAAGCCCATGTTCAGCAGCTCGGATGTACGCGTCTCCCAAGTTGAAGGCATTAAATGCCTCCTCAGAGAAATTAGGGTCGTGGAGTACGGCCCATCAATGCCGGTGATTCATAGCGCTCTCCACTTCAGAATTCGTGGCGGATATTGCATCCGCATCCTCTATAGGAGGACCGTCCAACATTGTCCCCATGTTAAGCTCCACCCTTTGAGGCCGGTTCTGGAGTCTGGCTGGTGGAGGCGTGGCCGGCAGGATCTCCGGACACAGTCCAGCGAGTACTCTTTCTGACAGGGGACAATGGATATTGTTATATTTCAAAGACGATTATCACAGAGCAGGTTTTAAATCATACCTCTGCGACGGCGTCTCGGTCCTGACCTCCTTCCTATTAAGCCTACCCGGCTTGGGCGCCCCTTGTTGGCGAGTCGCCGCGGGTTCGGCGCGGCGCCCCGATGGCCTTCCCTATAAAGCGCAATACGTGTGCGGTGGGTAAGGCGTAAAGGAGTGATCCTTCTTGAAAGTTAGGACGGTTTTACTTACATATGATGCAGGGAGTAGGCCAGGATAGTTGGCTATGATGGCCACCAAGGCACCGTCACTGCTTGCCTCGTAAAACGTCCTGTCGACGAGCTCCACAAATATGTCCGGATCTTCTTCAAGTCTGGGGTCGAGGGCCCGGTTATGGTCCTCTGGCTGTGGAGGCGGGCTGTGGACCTCCCTCATAGCTTTTTGCAGTTCCTACTATGAATTAGCAAGGTAAATATTTGTGATGAAAGAATGCAGGAATGAATAGAGTTGAGTAAAAGGTAGCAGCTCACCCAGCTAGGGGGTTGTACATGGAAAATCCATCTTGTGGCTTAATGCGGATAAACTCCTCTTCTTCTCCTTTGTACAAATCGGACAATATTTTCGCCAGGGCGGTGGCAGAGTCCGGACGTTTTCGACTACAGCGGGTGGCATCGTCCTCTCCGTTAAAGTGACACATGGGACACCCCCGATACTGGAGTGGTTGCACCCCCCGCATTATGCATATTGACATAACTTCGATTATTGTCAATCCAGATTTGGCTAGTGTTTTTATCCTGCCCATCAGATAAAGCACCTCTCTGCTATCTTCCTCCTGGGGGCTCCGGGGGCGCCAGTTGCGGTGTTTCTTGAGTGGGGCATTGGTAAACTCAGGAAGACCTATCCGGATAGGGTCCGGAAGGGGGGCGTCCTTTATATAAAACCACTCCTAAGGCCAGTCTTCGGATGTCTTCTTCGGAGTGCCGGACAGGTATCCGGTCCCGGAGATGCGCCATATTTCGGATCCGCCCACTTGGTATATTGATCCCTCCTGATTGCGAGGGACGAGGCAGAATAACCTCTTCCATAGCTCGAAATGAGCTTCGCAACCCAGAAATAGCTCGCAAAGGGCAACGTAACCTGCGATGTGCAGTATGGAGGCAGGAGTGAAGTTATGCAGCTGGAGACCGTAATACTCCAGGAGCCCGCGGAGGAACGGATGGATTGGAAATCCGAGGCCCCTCAGCAATTAAGGGACAAGGCATACTCGCTCCCCCTAGATGGGTTGGGGAAACTCTCTGCTTGCTCCCCGCCATCGTAAGTGGCTAATCCAGCTCGGACGGGGACAAGATATGCAGGCGGAGAAAACCCTGGGTTTGCAGCTCCACCAACTGGCCGTGGGATACGGTGCACTTCACCCAATCACCTGGCTTAGCGCTATGGGAGCGAGAGGAGGAGTTGCGGTGGCCGGCCTTGATGGGATGGTTTTTTCGGGCGCGCTCTCATGAATCCTCGCTTGGGGATGATGGTGTGATTTGGATCTGAGGATCCCCATCTCTTTAATAGACGATTTACTTACATGGTCAGGGTGGCAAATGTAAAAATGCCCCGACTTCTCGCATTCGCTCGACACGTGGAGACTGCCATCATTAAGGTATAGAAGCCGAGGAGTGCAACATTAATGGGAAGCCGGACACTGCTCGTTACAATAGGTACTCATGGATTTGGAGAAGAACCCACCTTGCAATGCCAAAGACAATCTGCACGCCGAACTCATCGTCATTGAAGCCTAGTTCAGGGGCTACTGAGGGAGTCCTGGATTAGGGGGTCCTCGGACAGCCGGACTATGTACTTGTGCCGGACTGTTGGACTATGAAGATACGAGATTGAAGACTTCGTCCGTGTCCGGGTGGGACTCTCCTTTGCGTGGAAGGCAAGCTTGGCAATTTGGATATGTAGATCTCCTTCTATGTAACCGACTCTGTGTAACCCTAGCCCCCTTATGATGTCTATATAAATCGGAGGGTTTAGTACGTAGGACAACAACAATCATAATCATAGGCTAGCTCCTAGTGTTTAGCCTCTACGATCTCGTGGTAGATCAACTCTTGTAATACTCATGTCATCAAGATCAATCAAGAAGGAAGTAGGGTATTACCTCCATAGAGAGGGCCCAAACCTGGGTAAACATTGTGTCCCCTACCTCCTGTTACCATTAGACTTAGACGCACAGTTCGAGACCCCCTACTCGAGATCCGCCGGTTTTGACACCGACAATCACCAGAAGTGACATACTTTCAAGGTCCGTCATTTTCAGCAAGCTCACGAAACATATCTTTATCTTCGGCCATGTGATCGGTACATCCACTATCAAGGACCCATTCCTTTCCTCTTGCCATGTATCCTCGAGGATTTGCCATAAGACCAAAGTGTCTCATTGCATCATCAAGATCATAGTCACTATCATCCTCCTCATCATAGTATCCATGTTCAACATCATCATGTGGTGGATCAATTCCTAGAGAGGGCAATTCATTAGATAAATGATTTTGACAATGATCATCTTTATGAATTCTAATAGCTTCGGAAATAATATTGCTAATATTTCCAACATCTCCTTTGGCACGCATAAGATTTGTAAGCTCAAATAAACAATCACCAAACTTAGGATCATTGGAATTCATCTTACTCAAAGCAATAGACTTGTGAAGAATCTCATTTATATTTTGCAAGGAATAGTTTGGAAATCTTTCCTCAAGAAATCTCCATATAGTGTAGGCACAACTAAGAGTAGGCAAGCAACCAATCAAGTTTCTAGGCAAACCTCTAGTGATAAGATTAACAGTCCTAAGATTTTGAATCCTGTCAATGGACTCATCAAGAGTAGGATGCATAGGATCAACATGAGGTGCACAAGGGCTAGTAATGTACTTGTTCAAATGATATTCATTGAAAATCACAAGCATCTCATTTTTCCACTCATGAAAGTACTCTCCATCAAGTATAGGTACTCTATGTCTAAGACTCCCCAAAGTAGACTCATCCATATTCCTCCAATGGTGTTTAAACCAAAGCAATGGAGACCAAAGCTCTTATACCAATTGAAATGATCGAGAAGATGTGTCCAGAGGGGGGTGAATAGACCCTCACCACACAAACTTGGCAGTTTTTAAGTTTTTCAAGTTTAGGTGGAGTTTAAGCACAAGTTTAACCATTCACAATACATATCAAGCAAGCATGAAAAGAGTATATGGGCAGTGGAAAGTAAAGCATGCAACTTGCAAGAAAGTAAAGGGATGGGATTGGAATGTGCAAACGCAATTGGAGACACAGATGTTTTTTGGCGTGGTTCCGATAGGTGGTACTATCGTACATCCACATTGATGGAGACTTCAACCCACGAAGGGTAACGGTTGCGCGAGTCCACGGAGGGCTCCACCCACGAAGGGTCCATGAAGAAGCAACATTGTCTATCCCACCATGGTCATCGCCCACGAAGGACTTGCCTCACTAGGGTAGATCTTCATGAAGTAGGCGATCTCATTGCCCTTACAAACTTCTTGGTTCACTCCACAATCTTGTCGGAGGCTACCAAGTGACACCTAACCAATCTAGGAGACACCACTCTCCAAAAGGTAATAGATGGTGTGTTGTTGATGAACTCCTTGCTCTTGTGCTTCAAATGATAGTCTCCCCAACACTCAACTCTCTCTCATAGGATTGAATTTGGTGGAAATATGATTTGAGTGGAAAGCAACTTGGGGAAGGCTAGAGATCAAGATTCATATGGTTGGATTGGAATATCTTGGCCTCAACACATGAGTAGGTGGTTCTCTCTTAGAAAATGAATGTTAGAAGTGTAGGAACGATCTGATGGCTTCCCTCACGAATGAGGACAGGGTGGAGGGGTATATATAGCCTCCACACAAAATCTAACCATTACACACAATTCACCAAACTCGGTGGGACTGAATCAGAAAACTCGATCGGACCGATTTAGTTCATAATGTGACCGTTAGGCATTTCGGTGGGACTGACACGATCAACTCGGTGGAACCAAAGTGCAAGGGTTAGGGTAAAACCTCATCTTGGTTCGACCGATTACAGAACAAAGTGGGACTGATTTGATAATAAGCAAAACAGAGAGTTGGTCAGGCAAACTCAATGTGACCCCGATTACACTTTCTTGGTGAGACCAAAAATATTGCAATAGATAACAGGGAGTTTGCAAGCCCATCTCAGTGAAACCGAGATCCCATCGGTTAGACCGAAGTGACTAGGGTTTCAAATGAACTCAGTGGCGCCGAATGGATCAAATCGGTGGGGCCGAATTTGAGTTTTGGTTTGGGACATATGTGGATATGAGAAAGTGGTTGAGGGCTTTGGAGCATATCAATAAGCACTTTGAGCAAGCGAGCCATTAAGCAACACCTCATCCCCTTTTAATAGTATTGGCTTTCCTATAGACTCAATGTGATATTGGATCACTGAAATAGAAAATGTAGAGTCTTGAACTTTAGAGCTTGAGTCAATTCTTTGTCCTTAGCATCTTGAAGGGGTTCCATATATTCTTGTTCATGCCACTCCACTGTTGGACTTATCTGAAATACACTAGATAAAGGTATCAGTCCAACAAGAGATATGTTGACATTAATTACCAAAATCACCCAGGGAGAACTTGTGCTTTCACATGTCTATCACTGAAACGATGGGGGTGGCTGGCGGAAAGATATCGACGCGATACATGAGCATAACTCCTGCAAGTGTTTGATGCCACTTGGTACCTCGGCATCACTCCACTAGGACAGAGCTGACACCGAACACGAGAAAAGCACGTATGCAAACTAGGGGTGCAGGTAGTGGATCAAGACCGATGCCACCTACACTTACAAGATCAACCGTTAGCGACCAGATAATAAGTCTATATGCATGCTATGCGACAAACAAATGCAACAATCAAATGCAGCAACCGACTAGACTCCATGCTACCGGTTTCTAACGCTCGTGTGGACTAGGGCATCCTATAGCCAGACCTGCTCTAATACCAATCTTTGTGGCACCCCGGCTCAGAGAGACCGTAACACCTCGTATTCCAGCCTAGTGATCAGGTCTTATGGAATACGACACTACTTGGCATAGAACAAATCAGCTCTTTATTACAAAATACTCAGGGTACAAAGTTTCGTGTGTTATAACAGAATATCTCGGCACGGTGACACTACGCCTGCAAATGTAGTTCTATGCTAGCAGCAGAAAACCTGGAAGCAACGGAATAACTTATAGCAGCGGAACACGACGACATTGATGGACTCCACTCTGCAGGGACTCTGGCTGGAATGCCTACACTAGCTTGCAAACTCGGGATCCTCGACAAGCAAGCAAACACGACATGACCTGCAAACTGGCATGACATGCCAGGTGAGTACCTTGAATGTACTCGCAAGTTCACAACAACCAAAGAAATCGAGACAAACAACAACATGGCATTTATAGGTTAAAGATTAATGATGAGCATGATACGGCTAGAGCAACATGGCATGTACATGGTGAACAAGATGCCACTAGGATAATATCATATGAGCTTGGCATGAACATGTTACCCGAGACATGAACAATGATGATGCTAGCATGCAGCATGTTTAGACTATCATGAACCACTTACTCTATTCGGAGGTTACCTTGTAACCATCACATGCATTAACTTACCATCGTCGGCATCACACAATCACCTCAGGACGAACCAAGCTTGCTATTAACAATATTGTAGTGATCAAAATACCACAAGGAGCTTGATCTTTTCCCGGGATCATCACATGACACCATAAATATCACCCAACCTCAGTATCCATGATATCACTGTGATCTTCTCACGATCATGTAAAGATTAACCAAATTCTTTCCTCTTTAGGGTTGTTCATCAGTTAGGTTACTATTGTTGTTGACCCATAGTGTGACCTACTATGAACTGGGCCCATATCCGCGGGCGAGGCTATCGATAGATTATACACTCTGCAAAGGTTAGTACACCGTACCCATACTACGGAACCCAAGGCCTCATGCTCCCATTCGGGTGGATAAATGGCATTCCAACAAAACCGATATATTGCATGACACTCTCCTAGGCACTTCGACCAACTCCCCTCTCGACTAAGTCATGGGTGACCCCATATGCCACTCTCGACATCAAACGACCACCGTCGTGGCAAAGCAAAAACGGTCCCAAATGGGGACAAAGGCGCCTACAACAACTACGGGCACACAAGGCTATCGCCACCTACCGGGCTAGGATAGCGCGTGCGCATAACGTTCCCTAGTTGGAGGCACCAGCGAGAGATATGACAATAGACCGCATTAGGGCCTTCCCATATAGGCAAGTGTGGTTGTGATATGTCTCCAACGTATCTATAATTTTTATTGTTCCATGCTATTATACTATCTATTTTGGTTGTTTTATATGCATTAATATGCTATTTTATATTATTTTTTGAACTAACCTATTAACCTAGATCCCAGTGCATGTTTCTGTTTTTCCTTGTTTTTGAGTTTTACAGAAAAGGAATATCAAACGGAGTCCAAATGGAATAAAACTTTCGCGATGATTTTTCTTGGACCAGAAGACATCCACGGAGCTTGGAGAAGGGGCCAGAAGGTTCCTAATAAGGCCACAAGCCTCCTAGGCACGCCTAGAGGGGCGCACCTTGAGGGCTTGTGGGCCCCTCAGGAGTCCTCCAACCCTAGTTTTTGCACTATAAATTCCCAAATATTCCCAAACCATTAGAGGCATCCACCAAAATACTTTTCTGCCACCGCAAGCCTTTGTTCCCATGAGATACCATCTTGGGGCCTTTCCCGGCGATATAACAGAGGGGGATTCGATCACGAAGGGCCTCTACATCAACCTTGCTACCTACCGATGATGCATGAGTAGTTTACCACAGACTTACGGGTCCATAGCTAGTAGCTAGATGGCTTCTTCTCTCTCTTTGATCTTCAATAGAATGTTCTCCTTGATGTTCTTGGAGATCTATTCGATGTAATACTTTTTGCAGTGCATTTGTTGATATCCGATGAGTTGTGGATTTATGATCAGATTATCTCTAAATATTATTGGAGTCTTCTCTGAACCCTTTTATGCATGATTAAGATATATTTGCATTTCTCTTCGAACTATCGATTTGGTTTGGCTAACTAGATTGGTTTTTCTTGCAATGGGAGAGGTGCTTAGTTTTGGGTTCAATCTTGCGGTGTCCTCACCCAGTGACATAGTAGGGGTAGTGAGGCACATATTGCATTGTTGCCATCAAGGATAAAAAGATGGTGTTTATATCATATTGCTTGAGTTTATCCCTCTACATCATGTCATCTTACTGATACATCTCCAATGTATCTATAATTTTTATTGTTCCGTGCTATTATATTATCCATTTTGGATATTTTATATGCATTAATATGCTATTTTATATTATTTTTTGGACTAACCTATTAACCTACAGCCCAGTGTCAGTTTATGTTCTTTCCTTGTTTTTGAGCTTCGCAGAAAAGGAATACCAAACGGAGTCCAAACGGAATGAAACCTTTTGCGATTATTTTTCTTGGACCACAAGACACCCAGGAGACTTGGAGATCAAGTCGGAAGAGCCACGAGGCAGCGACAAGGGGGGGGGGTTCGTGGTACTAAGTCTGACAGTAAGTATAGGGGGTACGAATGAGGAGGCAAGGTCGTAGCTACGGCAAGATTGTACGCAAGTGTTTACGAGTTCAGGCCCCTCTCGGAGGAGGTAAAAGCCCTACGTCTCGGTGCCCGGAGGCGGTCGACTGGAATATATGAGTGTGTGTGTGTGTGTGTGTTACAAGGGGTGTAAACCCTTGTGCCAGAGGAGGGGGGTGGCTTATATAGAGTTCTCCAGGACCCCAGCCATCCCCCGTTACAAAGGGTTCAATGTACATAAAGATTGAGGCATTACCACCCTTAAGTGCCTTAAATGACCTTAAAGACTACGGAGTGAATTCTTGCCCGTTGCTGTTCTGAGTGACTCCTGGTCTTCAGTAGGTCGAGTGATTTCTTGTATGGTCGAGTGGTAGACTGGTCGTGTGACTTCGGGAAGGAGGGGTACCCGAGTGGTTGATTGGTCGAGTGGATCGCACTTGGTGCTTTGCTGGGTACTCCCTGCTGTCTCTTGAGCTTCTTTGCTTCTAAGGTAGTGATCTTGGGTAGGGCGTATAGGTCAGACATATGACCCTACCCTAGGTCTGTATCATCATCATTAGCCCCCGAATGGATTGAGGTCCGAGTGGAAAGAAGGTTGAAGTTGATCTTGCTTCGACTCTTGCGCTTCACAAGTCCTTACATTGGACGGAAGGCTCATGTGGAAACTTCGGCTTCATTTTAGTCGCCTTGATTGATTCAGAAGTTATTGAGTGAATTTATAACATAAACTGTCGAGTGTTGTTTCTAGGCGTGGAATCTTTGGCGCTATTGGTTACGGCGTATCCCGGATCTCACGGGATTCGAAATTTCGGGCAAGCGCGCGGACGGAGCATGCCGTGGTAAGCAGGATGGATAGACAGGAGTGCCTCGATCTCCGTGCCACCTTTTTGCCACCTACCCAGTGCGCGACTGTTGCAGGATTTGACAGGATCGCCTGGGCCCACGCGTCAGCCACTCAAAAGTGGGCGTTTATAAGGCGACGGAGCCGAGGTGCCTCCATTGTGCACGTCTATTTTCTCCTCTTCTCCTCTACTTCCCCACCGCATCCGGCTCCTCCTCTCTCGACACCGCCGCCCCGCCACCATGGTGAAGGACAAGATGGCGGCGCTAGAACGCACGAAGAAGGCGACGGGGGCAGCGAAAGGCAAGAAGCAGAATCGTGGGTCGTTGTCGCGCTCGGCGCTACCGCTGGGTTGGACCCAGGGCGATTGGATCCAATCTTCGCTCCGGCAGGCTGATTTGGACGAGCTGGTGGAGTCCGGGCTGATCGCCGAGGGTGCTGCGTGGTTGGCAGAGGGGGAGACGGAGCCGCAACCGCGACCGGGTGAATGTGTTCTGCTCACCACCCATGTCGACCGGGGTTTCTCGCTCCCTCCTCACCCCTTTTTCCGGGGTTTCCTAAACTTCTTCGGAGCCCAACTCCATCACTTTTCTCCCAGCACCATCACATACCTTGCTGCATTCATGTCCATGTGTGAGAATTTTTGGGTTCTCGACCACACTGGGGTCATTTCAAGCATATTTTCACCATCCGCTCTCAGTCGGTGAAGAAAGCAAATACGAGTGACGAGAAAACACATGTCATTCAAATGTGTGGGGGTTTGGGTATCCAGAAGAGGCAGAGGAGCTCTTTCCCTTCCATGACTCTTCCTGAATCGGTCAGGGGTTGGCAGTCGACCTGGTTCTACTGCCAGGACCTCGCAACTCCAGGACAGTCGACCGGACTTCCCCATTTCACCTTTGATCATGTTCAGACTCCTTCCTTGCTGAAAGTGACCGCTGCTGAGAGCGTGGAAACAAACATGCTAGTTGAGAGGGTGGTCCAATTGATCAATCAAGGTGTCACTTGCATGGATCTGCTGGAGGTATTCCTCAGTCGATGCATCCAGCCTCTCCAGGCTCGTGACCACCCTATGTGGATGTATTCTTGGGCCAAGACACCACTCGGGTTCGCCTAGAGGAAGTATCGGCTAAGACAGTGGCCCTGTGGTTGAGGAGTATTATAGGAAACAAGGACAACCCTAGAGGAGCTAGGAGAGTCGACCCCTTCATTAACAACAACCAGCCAGACAAGGTGCGTCCCCCACCACCAACTGTATTTGGGTACATATTCCGACTGTCTTTGAATCTGACTGACTTTTACTCGACTTCTTGTCTTGTAGGTTTATACTGAGATGTACTCGATGCCCAATGGTGAACAAGTTCTAGAACAAGGCCAGGAGGGAGAGGATAGTGCAGAGGAGAGCGCTGATTGGCAATCTCCGTAATATGAAGACGAAGAGGAGAGCGACGAGTCGGACGATGAAGAGATGGTCGACTCACCGCCTCGTTCGGAACGTCGATCCAAGCTACTTCATGATCCAGCTGGAGAGCGCAGCAAGAACGTGGCGACTCCTTCCTCCACCCACCTCAGGCGACTCTCATGGAGATTCTAGGGTCTAACCCTACGATCGCCTCTCGACGACCCCAATGGACGGCCTTCTCCACTGGGATTTCTCCCTTGGCCTCAAGGTTGAAGCATAGGTGCGTGCTAGGTTTGGATCTACGGTTCACTTCGTCCCCAACCCCGGCTCCAAGGAGTTCTTCCTTGAAGTTTCCTTCTCTTCGGCCTCTTTTCCCCTCTCGGTGGATTCGGTGGGTTTGGCTCTTCAGTCATGTATTGGAGGTCTCGCTGCCAGTTTTAATGTCTTGCGCTTGGGTGATCGGCATTTTCGTTTCTCAGTGGCCTCAAATCGTGTGGGACATTTCATTTTCGGTTTGAGAGACCGAATTTGGCCGGACTTCATCTGCCATTTTCATCTTCATCGATCTGGGGTTTCTCGTCCACTAATTCATTCTTGGCACGCTGATTCTGAGCTAACTGGTCTGGCTTCATCACCTGGCCCGGCGATCAAATCTAAATGGCTCTCTACTCAGAGTAAATTATCACTGGATCCCGCCTCACTACCAGTTCTGTAGAATTTGGGTTTCATTAAGCCGCCGACGGACTTGCATTCCGGCGAGCCTTCAGATCGGATCTTCTTTGGTAGTTTTTCACCTCCGGATTCTAAGGATTCTTTTCGGATTGGTTCCATATCGGTACCTATTTCTCACGATATTCCTGGATAGTTGCCATCTTTTCGTGGGGAAGGATATATTATGGGATTATGGGATTCAATTCCGGATGAGAAATTATTTGCTATTCTCGATGGCTGGCAGGCTGGTTATGATAATGACAGTGTTAAGCTTCTGGTGCAAATCACTTCAGTCCCCTCCAAGGAATACATTTACAAAAGACTTTTGCATTGCTCTCTCTGTGATTGTCTCGGTCATGTTGATGATTCGTGTACTGGAATATTTTGTCAAGGTTGTGGGGATATTTCTTGGACATGTGCCTGCACGTCTACACGTACTGATGCTCGCAAGCATGAGCCATGCAAAGTAGGCCTGAACCCTTTGGGCCCTCAATGTAATGCATGTTCTGCAGTTAACCACATTACCAGGCTTTGTCCTGGGCTTCGTCACTGTCCTCTATGTCATCGTTTGGGCCACAAGTCACGTAAGCTTCCGGCTTGTGCCTCTCTACCCCGATGGGCTTGGAAAACGAAAAATCTACCACAATCAAAGAGGATCTTGCCTCGGGTTACCGCGGGTGCATCTGAGGTAGGTATCTCTGTGGATGTTGGTATGGCCCGTGCTACTGGGGATCCGCATGGTGGTTGCCTTTCGAAACGGCAACAGACTATCCCGTTCCACGCGGAAGTGGCTAACCCCCATTGCTTGACGATACGCCTACCCGGTCAGGGTCTAGTCAATTCTGCCTCCCAAAAACCCCAATCGAGTGTTACGACGCTCTCCTCGAGTTCTACACCCACGCCTCCGCCATCTCGACTCTTCTCCCCATCGGCTCCCAGCAAGCAATTTCCATCCCCTGCTCCGGCGAAATCTCTCAAGCAGTCCCCGGCTTCGTCACTCATGGCGAACTTCCCCGTGAGCCCCTTCGCCTTCGCTCCAGACGGATCTACCTTTGATCGCGGGCCGGCTCACCGGGTCCAGAGACATGTCATGGTGGTGGATGATCCGCCTCTAAATCATGATAGGTACGCCATTGTCTCTGTCCACCCTCCGGTCCCTGATCATCAGAAGGAGTTATGGCTAGCTGAGGTCTGCCGCATTATTGTTGGAGATTTACAGTATGAGCTGATAGATGACTTTGTTTACCCGCTGGGGATTGGATGTGTTGTGTTTGCGGATATGGAGAGTAGAGATGCTGCCATTAGAGAAGGTCCGCATGCTTTGTCTGAGGATTCCACTTTTTCACTAGTTCCGCATGATGAGAGCATCAATATGCGTATGCCTGCTTTTGAATATGAAGCTTGAGTCATGTTTCTTGCTTTTCCACTAGACTACCAAACAGAGCATTATGTTCATAAGGCAGTCTCACACTTTGGGAAAATGCTTGCCTGGCCCCGCCCGGGTCAGAACAAGGCCAGAGTCCTTGTCAAATGCCATATCAAAGATGTTGCGGAGGTGCCGCATAGTCTGGTCATTACTAGAGTTGGTTTACTACCGGGTCTTGCTCGTTCGTGGTCCGTACCAGTTTATGTTCTGAATGGCAGGAATACTATACCGAACTTGGTTGGCAATGAGGACACTCCACCACTTTTGAATGCATCTCCACACCCATACCAGCTCCCTTACTATACCCTCATGCAACAAGCAAGGATTGATGAGATGGTTACTCAGGATGCTTTGAATGCGGAGGCCTGGAATGCTCCTGAACCAGTTAATGATGTTCAGAACAATGGGTGGGGTGTGTGGCCTGTGGTAACTCCACCCTACACTGGTTTCAGCTTTAGGACCTTCTTTCAGTATGATGGTCCGTCCCTCATGGATGGTGTGGACCCGGAGCATAATGTGCAAGATAATTTATCTGACATTTGGTCATCTGATTCGGAGTTTCAAACAGTAGATGCGTTGGCTGATGGATTTGTGAATGGCAGTCCTGCAGCGAGGAGGGAGTTCGTCAGGGCTGGAGGAAACTCTCTTTTTCTTCAGATTGCAGTTGATTATGAGTTCTTGCTATGGATTGGGGGCATGCTCAAACGCATTTATACGCCCACTATCACCCTGCAACACAATTCTCCTGTAATGATGCCCCTCAATCCCTTTCAGATTATTCAGAATCATCTTAATGCAGCGGCGGCAGTTTGGATTGAGTGTATGGTGCCGGAACCTGACATCTTCTCAAGGATCTTTGCTTCTGCCCTTCAGTGGGGGAGAGTCATTGTCCCATCTGGTGTGCTCTCACCTAAACCCAGGGCTCGTTCCAATGCTATGAATTGGGATCTACCGGAACAATCTCCTGGCCTCAAGGCGCTTCCACAGCTCGTCTCAGCGGATGAGGAGACTCAGATGATGCTTTCATCGGACCAGTCTACTGCGCTCCAGGTGCTGGCGTCTTCCTCTGTGTTCAATACTCATCAACATAGTAACATATTAGTGCCACTGGACACAACCACTGTCAGACGAAGCAACAGATCCAACAAGTACGATGGTTTCAAAATCAACCATGCTCCGGAAGCAAGGCGTTCAAAATCAAGGGTGAAACCTAGAGACATTCCTTTTGTCAATGTTGTTTCTTTGGCTGCTGCTCCTGTGCAGGTTCCCATTGCCGATTGCCCCCAGCCAATGTCGATCGAGGATCTTTAACAGATGGGGCGCAGTTGTGGAATTCGTCCGGAAGCCATCTCCCGTGACAAGCTGCTGGATGCTCAGAGCTCGTCCGGGGAAGCTGAGCACTGAAGACTACCCGACTGATGAATAAATCGTGGAATGTGCTCTCGTGGAACATCAGAGGCATAAACTCTGATGACAAACTTTTGGCTGTTAGGAATGCGATTGATACTAGCGGTTGTTCTGTGATATGTATCCAGGAAACTAAACGTGAATCCTTCGATCCTGCTTTTATTAAGACTTTCTGCCCTAAGCGCTTCGATAAATTTGTTTTTGCACCGTCAGTGGGGGCTTCTGGGGGCCTCATCGTTATCTGGAATAGTGCTGTTTTTACTGGTACATCTTGGTTTGTGGATTCTTTTGCCATTGGGATCTCTTTCGTGGCCACGCAGTCACATGATTCGTGGAACCTAATCAATGTTTATGGCCCCTGTTCTGGTCAGCGCAGACTAGACTTTACAAACTGGCTTTTTGAGCTTAATATCCCTGATGATGACAATTGGTTAATTCTGGGTGACTTTAACTTTATTCGCTCCACGAATAACAGAAACAAGTCAGGTGGCAACGCTACGGACATGCTACTATTCAATGAGATCATCCGCGCACAATCACTAATGGAACTACCAGTTAAAGGCCGTGCATACACATGGAGTAACATGCAAGATGATCCTCTGCTTGAACAATTAGATTGGTTTTTCACGTTGTCTGATTGGACCACCAAATACCCTAACACAATGGTCTTGCCCCTGGGGAAGCCAGTGTTTGACCACATTCCTTGTGTGGTCACGATTGAATCAAGCATCCCACGATCCAGGCTTTTTCGGTTTGAAAATTTTTGGACAGATCATGAGGGGTTCATGGAGGTTGTTGCTGGCTCATGGTCTAAACCATGTCACGCACCCAATGCGGCGGCGCGAATTTGCAAAAAGCTCAAGTTTCTGAGATATGATCTCAAGCGTTGGAGTAAGGGTGTCTCCAATCTTAAAATTCTGATTCAAATCAGTAATGAGACTCTAACAAACATGGATGCACTTGAGGATAAACGACCCCTATATGTTCAGGAATCAAACTTCAGGAAGATACTGAAAAACCACCTACAGGCCTTGCTCAAATACCAAAATGAGTACTGGCGAAAGAGGTGTACGATCAGGTACTTTCATTTTGCCGATGAAAACACAAAACTCTTTCAGTCTTTGGCCACAGAGAGGTACAGACACAATACTATTGCCATGCTCAGAGTTGGGGAAGTCGATATACATGACCATGTTGGCAAGGAGGGGGTACTGTTCAATACATACAGAGACCGTTTGGGTTTTTCTAAACCTACCAACATGAAATTTGATCTTTCTAGGATCATTCGCAGGATTGATGGACTGGACCAGCTGAGCGCGCCATTCTCTAATGATGAAATAGATGATGTGGTTAAGGAAATGCCAAATGACAGAGCACCTGGCCCGGATGGGTTTAATGGCTGTTTCCTTAAGAAATGCTGGCAAATTATCAAGACAGATTTCTATGATCTCTGTCACGCATTTCATGCAGGTGGTCTGGATATCACTAGCATAAGTGAGGGTTACATCACCTTGATTCCCAAAAATTCCTCTCCGGAGATGGCTAATGACTTCAGACCAATCACCTTACTCAACTGTTGTTTAAAAATCATTACAAAGATCCTGGCGAACCGACTGCAGAAAGTGATCCTAAAAATTATTCACAGGAATCAGTATGGATTTATCAAAGGTAGGACCATCCAGGATTGCCTGGCGTGGTCGTACGAATACATTCATCAGTGCCACTCGTCTGGAAGAGAAATCATATTGCTCAAACTAGACTTTGCTAAGGCCTTTGACACGATCGAGCATGCCCCCATGCTAGAAATCATGAAGCACATGGGCTTTGATGATAGGTGGCTAGGCTGGATGAAACTGATTTTTGGCTCGGGAGTTTCATCCGTCCTCTTGAATGGCGTTCCTGGCCGGAAATTCAAATGCAAATGTGGAGTACGACAGGGTGACCCTCTCTCGCCACTAATCTTTGTTCTTGCTGCTGATCTGCTACAAGCTGCGATCAATGATGCTTATGCTCAGGGATTGCTAGAGCTACCCATTCCACGTGAAAATGCAGGTGACTTCCCGGTGGTGCAGTATGCTGACGACACGATCTTGGTTATGCAAGCTTGTCCTACACAGGCAATCCGTATGAAACTTATCTTGGAGGATTATGCGGCTTCGGTAGGGCTGAAAATTAACTTCCATAAATCGACCCTCATACCCATCAATGTTGATCATCAGCGTGCCGGGGGGTTGGCGGAAGTGTTTGGTTGCTCGGTTGGTTCCCCGCCGTTTACATACCTTGGTCTTCCCATGGGGACAACGAGACCGACGGTTCTTGATCTCATGCCATTAGTCCATTCGGTTGAGAGGAAAACCTCCACTGCCCTAACACTGATGTCGTCAGGGGCCAAAATAACGTTGGTCAATTCGGTGGTCACCTCCATGTTGATATATGCAATGTGTACGATCAAGCTACACCCAAAAATAGTTGAACATCTGGACAAACTCCGCCGCTATTGTCTATGGGCAAAAAATTCTGATGATGGGATCAAATCCAACTCCCTTGCTGCATGGGAGCTTGTCTGTCGACCGAAACGGTGTGGTGGCCTTGGTGTTATTAATGTCAGAATACAAAATACCGCGCTTCTCCTTAAATACCTGTTCAAATTCTACAATCGTGAAGATGTACCCTGGGTTCAGCTGATCTGGGAAACGCACTACCCAAACAAGGTGCCGCACACCGCAGAGCCAGTGGGTTCCTTCTGGTGGAAAGATGTAATGCAGCTTAGTGGAATCTTCCGTGGGATCACCAGGGTAGTCCCCGGAGATGGTCGTACCTCACTTTTCTGGAAGGATGTCTGGTTGGGAGACCCAGCCTCCAGATTAATGGATACGCATCCGCGGGCATTCTCATATGCCCTAAATGAGGATGATTCTGTTGCCAAGATCCTCAAATCCACTGATCCTGCCTCGATCTTCAGTCTGCCTCTTTCGATCCAGGCCAGGGAACAGATCAGAGAGATACAGCAAAGGTCCGCACACGTCGGTCTGGACAGTGGATCGGTTGATACTTGGGTCTGTGACTTGGGACGATACTCGTCTAAGAAATACTATATCCACTGCTTCAGACAGGTTATGGCTGATGAGGCCTTTGGATGGCTATGGAAAGCCAAATGCCCGATCAAGTTCAAGGTGTTTGGGTGGCTGCTTATGGTAGATCGGTTGAACACCAGGAATATGCTGAAGCGACGACACTATAATGTGGATGGGGGCGACTATACTTGCATGCTCTGCCAAAACCCACCCGAGGAAACCGTGGAACATCTCTTCTTCACGTGCCCTTTTTCCCAACAATGCTGGAGTAGGATTGGTCTGATGTGGCCAGGGGGGACCAACAGGCTTGCCATTTTGCATGGTGGTAGAGAAGACTCGCGTCGGCCGCTTTTCATGGACATCTTCTTGCTTGCTGCTTGGAGCTTGTGGATGGAAAGGAACAACCAACATTTCAGGAGAATCCCGCATTCGTTTGGGACATGGTTAGCTAGATTTAAACATTTGCTGGGTTTGGTGACCCACAACTGTCCAGAGAAGGTTCATCCTTTCCTCTCTGATTTCATTGTTAGTTTGGGCAGCTAGCTTTGTATCAATCATGGCCGGGGGGGGGCCTAAAACCCCTTTGTAACACAAATGTAACTATTCTGTTGTGAGTAACACAAAGTCAGTGGGAGCCTCTCCCACTGTCACCAATTCCTCAAAAAAAAAAAGAACGTGGCCCCAAGCGCCCAAACACAGAAACGCACTTGGACTTTGACTCAAGAGCCGATAGAAAAAGTCGCCAAGCAGCACAAGGTTGCTCCTCGAAAAGCTCGGAAGACTCTGCCCAAGATTAAGATGGATGTTCCTGTTGCCTCTGGGTGAGTGTCCTTTCTGTGTTTTCCTCTACCGACTGACTCTTCTGTTCTGACCGAATGGATCATACACTGTTCCAGCCCTACCTCTGCTGCGACTGATATGGACATTGACAAGTCCCTAGGTGATGAGGAAGCCGACGACGCGGCCACCTCTAGAGCTGGTAAGTCCGCCCGACTCAAATTTATCACTAAAAAAATACACTTCCGTGATGATACGTGTTTGTCACAGTAGGTCGCGTTTTTTGTCATGCATGTACATCCATGACAAATTTATGACAAAATCGAGATAGTCATACCTGTGCTGTCGTAGAAGTGTTCAATGACATTACCAAAATTATCATCACGGAAATGTCCACTTCCATGACGATAAATCATGCGTCACAGAAGTGCTTTCGTCAAGGGTGACCGACACGTGACATCCACCGTAACGGAACGCCGTTAAGCTATCGGGTCGGGTTTTGGATCCGATAACCCGTTAACAGCCCCGACCAATGGGGATTTTCCACGTGTAAAATCATCATTGGCTGGAGGAAGCACGTGTCGGCTCATTGTTGGGACAGATGTCATCCACTCATTGGACAGAAGGCGCCTATGATACGTCGACACGTGGCATGGCCCAACAAAGGCCTATTCCTGTGAAAAGGCCGGCCCGTTTGACTTGGTCAAAAGGTGACGGGCCGGCCCATGGAAAGCCTGTTAACGGCCTGTTCGCATATAGCCCATTTACAGCCCGCTAACCCAAGGCCCGTTACGCCCTATCCGAATTAGGCCCAGTAGCGTCATTTGGGCCATCCAATATGATTCCAGCCCGTTTTCACTTCTGGCCCATGTATGGCCCATGACGTCTTTCGGGCCATATGAGGCCCTATGTAACTCTTGGCCTATTAACGGCCCGTGGTGAAATTGGCCCGCAATGAACAATGTATTACTTTAGACCCACTAACGGCCCGTGGTGAAACTGGCCCGTAATGAATAGTGTATCGCTTTATACCCATTAAGGGCCCGTTATTCAGTTGGGCCATTTCCAGCCCATGTTATCTTTCAGCCTTCTTAGAGCCCATTTATTCTTGGGCTCATTTGCAGCATTCGGTTACTTACGGCCCGTTACCATCATTTTCTGCTTGTGGGCCAAATTCAGCCCGTCGTTACAGTCATTTTCTGCTTGTGGTCCGTTAGTCTGTTGGACCATTTTCATAGCATCACCAAATACGGCCTATTAACGGCCCGTTATGGCCAGCCAATAAAACATACGATTCTATGGCCCATTAAAGGCCAGTACAAGACCCATAAATGAGTCGGCGGCCCATGGATCCTACGTGACGTAGAAGGCCCATGGATCCTGCGAGACGTAGAAGGCCCATGGACACTGCGAGACGTAGAAGGCCCATGGATCCTGCGTGATGTAGAAGGCCCGTGGATCTTACGAGACGTAGAAGGCCCATGTATCCTACGAGACGTAGAACGCCCATGGTCGGGCGAGTTGGCCCCCGTTTGAACGATATAGCATATTCAAAGAATTATCCTACTCAATACCAGCACCTCTAAAAAGCATACACTATACAACAAAGAGATCAAGGCATATAAAGGTAGAATAATCCTACACTATACAATAAAGAAATTACAGCCGATTATACCCACTAGGCATTATGGTACGACACAGGTGATAATAAAGCATACACAAACAACAAATAACATACACTGGGCAAATATGGCTCATACATCATGGACACGCATCAACTTAACTCCATTTGAAATATAATCTCTTCAGAAAATAGGATTGGCCGGATTTATATAGCACAAATTTCAGTCTGCAAAATCTCCAATTCCTTCATGGTTACCTCGGTGTCTTGTTTCATTTTTTGATCCCTGCATCTAATACCTGCATGTCCAGTCTCAACTTGTTGATTATACGTTGACAATCATGTACACGTTGTCTTGCCACCTCTAGTCGATGCTCGAGAACATCAACACATTCCAATTCCAATCCATAATCATTCGATAACAGCCATGCCGCACTGCTCACAGATTTTTGTGTTGATGTCACTTCATCCTGAAATGTTTCTATAAGTACACATGACTAGGGCAAAAATATAGTTACAACAGTGAAGAGAACAAGACACTATTTTGTACTACATGGCAAAACAAGACTAACAAAAATGTTACACGTCACTTTCACAAAAAAAATGTTACACGTCATGAAGCATAAGCAGGTGATATTTTAAAAGTTATAAAAAAGATAGTCTGTGCAGCCTGCATACAGAAATCCCTCTTAGCTCACCAGAGGAGCATGATGTTGGGGCCCAATCGAAAACACAGACAAGTTACAAATTTAGACAACATGTTACGTATAAGTAAGCAAGCAGTTGGCCATTATGTACCTCAATTAAAGTCTTAGGGAGCATAATGAACAGCAGAGGGTTTCATACAAACATACTACAGCAGGCAAAACTATGCAATCATTAGCATAGTATAAACTAGATTGTGAGCCTCAGGCAATAATAGTTGGTTAATAGACTTCAAAGCTTCAGGCACACTTCGGCAGAGTAATTAAATGGTAAGGCCTTTAATTATGTCAACTAATAGTGATACAAGTACCGAACATCAGGCATAATTATTTGGGCATCTCATTAAGTGAGGACAAATAAAGCAATTGAAAAGAGAAAATTAACTATGCCTGAAACAAACAAGGAATTGAACTGTTGAGTTGCATACAGTGACTTACCTTAGCAGGTTGAAGAGGCTCAGCGCAGCTCCTACTTCTTTTGCAAGGCTCCTTCCTAACATCTTGTACTTGGAAATCCTCAATCTTATCTTCATTGCACCCCCTCTACAAGGTGACACAAACTAGTTACTCGTCTCCTTGGAAGATAAATATGCATACTTTCTAGTCTGTGAACACAAAAGGATGAGATTATAACAAAACTGTAACACCCCAAAAATTTAACCATGTTTTGATTATTAAAAATTTTCCAGGAAATTAAATTTTTATTTTTCCTGGATTTATTCTTGATCTTAGAGCATGTCTTTTCTTCTAAGTTGTGGAGTTTTCACCCCAAGTGAAAACTTTCCAATTATTATTGGACTTGTTTACCCTCTCAAATAAAACAATTCTTTTATAAGTGAGATTATTTATATAATTATTTTTCCAGAGCTTTATTTCTCTAAAATGTTTTTTTCATAAGTTTTAGGGTCCCATTTGAACTATAACCATTTGATAAATTTATTTAAAATTTCAACCAAAATTTGGAGATGTCATGTGATGTTTTTAAATCACTTTTATGCAAAAATATTTTTTGTTCATTGGAGATTTTGAGCTCTACACCAACTTTCAAATCTGGTCCAGTGGGCAATTTTTGCACTACAACCTATTTAAATATTTCTTTAAAACTTCCACCCAAATTATGGGATGTTAATAGGAGTATATTATTCAACTTTATGCAAAAACCCAGTCATGCCCTTTGAAAAATTTGAGTTAATCAACCTCATTCTCATTCTGGTCCAACTTGGTGGTTTGTATTGCAACCATATTTTTACTTGCTCTTTTAAACGATTATTTTTCCTACTTATAGCCCATCCCACAAAACCCTTAAGTCTAGAAGAGTGGACCCATTGGAGGATTTTAAGTGCTTGCAATCAGGCCTTTTTTTCTGTCCAAAACTGAAGATTTGCAAAACTGGCACTAACAAGTTTCTGTTTTTGACAAACTAACTTTACCAGCCTCTTATTCATCCAAAGAGACTATGATGTGGGGACTTTGGCCACCCCAAGAGTTGAATAGGGGCTCCTGACATTTTGTCGAACACCTTGAGTTCATGAACAGAATTGACATGCTCATGAGTTTGCATTGCAGAGTTGCCACAGCAGCCAAACGAGCATGTCCACTACCATCCCAGCTACCACTAGCCTAGATCTATTAGTCACTAGCCCCTCCTATGCCCTCTAGCACACGCTGGCATTTCGGCAAACACATAGCGTGCGTGCGCTGGGCGCGCCCAGAGTGTGCGTGTTGCACGTGCGTGCGCCCGAGCCGCCGCATCGCGCCCCTGGTCCTTGCTCGCCTGCAGAGCCACACCCCCTGGCCTCATCCACTCACCAGAACACTCCAAGCCGCCCCTGGAACCCCACCGCGCCGTCGTCAGGTCGGCCACGGCGGCTAGCGGCCGGCCACAGTGGGTTCCTGCCGTGGACGGCGCCGCCCAAGACATGCGCGCGCGCCAGCTCGCCCCTCGTGCAGAACCCGCTCGTCAGCTAGCTTCTGCCGCCATCCCCAGCCCCGCCACGTCGCCCAGCCCGCTACAGAACGGCGGTTTGCCGGCGACCTTATCCACTGCCGCGGAACCGACATGGCTGTGCTATATAAGGAGCCCCCGAGCTCGTCCAGGTCCTCAAGCAACCTCATACCACCTCTCTCACTCCCTCACTGATTCCCCCCGTAGCAGTAGAAAGACCAGAGATGGTCGTCTTCTTCCTCTCCGGCAACCACAGCCGCCGCCACTGTCTCAATCATTCCGGTGCCACCAGGGCCTCCCCCCTCCACTCTCTTCACCAGAAGCCCTCTCTTCATCTCGTGAATCCATCCCCATGCTCAATTTTGATCAGGAGCCGCCGGAGGCAAGAGCCCCACCCTACCCGACGGCCACTATCCGCTGCAGAGCTAGCCGCCGGTGACTTCGTCCACCCCAGGGACCATAGCGACCACCGAAGGGACTGCCTCGAACCCCTGAGCACGCGGATGGCCTCGGTTTCTCGAACGGTGCCACCATTCACCGGTGAGCATCACCGGAGTGCCGCCTCTGTACGGCCGGAGGAGACGGCATGCACGGCGACCAGTCAAACCTGACCAGTGGGCCAGGCAGGCCCACGATTAGTGACCCGTAACCCCCGCCACGTGGATAAGTGGAGACGGGTTCCGTCGGAGTTGCTTTTTTGCGTGTAAAGCATTTTCCACTGAATACGCTTTCGACGTCGCAGCCCTTCCGCGCGCCGAGCATTGGGATTGGCCCAGTAACGCTAGGCGGCTATACTGCGCCCAGGGCACGCTTCTGCTCAGCCCATCTCAGTAAGCTCTGTTTCCTTTTTCTTTTCCAGCAGATTCCAAATAATTCCACAGAAGCCATTTCACATCCGAATTCTATGATTCAAATTTCTGCCTACTCCTAAAATCATGATCTATTTATCTGGATAGGGTGAACATTTTGCCTAAGCCTAGTTTTTGCTGGATCTAATAAATAGTCTAGTTCCTTGATTATTCTAGCTTAGTAAATCCATAGGAAAATCATATGAACTCCAAATGGCTTGATTCTTTTTTTGTTATTTCTCAAATTTCATCTAGTTTATTTTTGTATTTATTTCGAAATTTTCCAAACAACTTTTATGTACTGTTTTGGAATTGTGTGGTAATTAAAATATTTTGAAAATAGGCAATCGAGGGGAGATATAACTTTCAAAAGTTTTGGAGAGCACCTCACCTCTCCACACCCTGAAGGCAAGCATTCTGACCCCTGGCATAATATTTTTGTGCGTTGGTTGACATGATTATAACACCACCTTAATACGGAGAACTCGTTATTTTATGTGGCGATACGATCATTTGCATGAATGCATATTGAAGATTTCCTTGCTGTTGGAAATGAATATACTTGTGGTGGTAATCGTCCTCGTAGGCCTTGCATGCATGCCGGAAAGAAACCCGGGAAAACCTCTGCCTTGGGTAGGCGTGAGCTTGTCTCTAGTCTCCATCGGGACGATTATGTCCGGTATGGCATAGTGAGGTATAGTGAGTGGTGATTTAGTTGGTTGAAATATATATTGGTTACACATATCATGCAGGGAATTTTTAAAACCTCCTGAGTCGACCGTAGATCGAGTCTTGTTCCAGTAACCCCCATACTTGTTTCGTACTGCCACTTGTCCCTGCAGCAGGTAGGGTACGGTTCAGTAAGTTGTGACCCCTTACTAGCACAACCGTACAGAGAGGCCATGGTGGAAGATACCGACTTCAGCCGGTAGGCATGCCACCTGGTCCAGGGGCATGGGTATTTCTGGTTGGGACCGAGAGGGGGGCACCCCTTAGAGCACGTGATATAAATTTGATCCCATGCTACGCGAGGTTGTAGCCTCCCCACTTAGAGTTTTGCTTGACAGGTGTCGTGGGTGATTCCAGACACCGGTAAGTTAAACTGGTGTGTGCAAGTCAGGTGTGTTTTCAATTAAAAGACCGTAGACGGAATTAGTCCCGATGGACTAAAGGAATCCGTTACTCGTGGGTAAAGAGTACACCCTCTGCAGAGATTATATCTATTCGAATAGCCGTGTCCATGGTTAAGGACTACAGTCTGGGTTGGGTCAAGTGTCGGTCTTAGTGTCGGTCTTCGGAGGAAAAGCTACTAAGTTGGAACATTGATATTAACCGGTGACATATGATGATTATGATTATTATTATTGTGGACTAGCTATGTTCATTATTTGATTTATTGAGTATGCCTGGGACGGTTCTACCTCCTGGATATTCATTGTGATCATTCTGTTATACGCCCTTTATGTGGTGTCGCACAGACGCCCGACTGTGGCATGTTTGTTATTTATTTACCACATAAGCCCTTTATGTGGTGTCGCTGAGACGCCCGACTGTGGCATGCTTGTTATATGTTTACTTTATAAGCCCTTTATGTGGTGTCACACAAACGCCCGACTATGGCATGTTTGTTATTTATTTACTTTATAAGCCCTTTATGTGGTATCGCTCTGACGCCCGACTGAGGCATTCTATCTCTACCCGCTAATTGCATTATTCATGTGTTACGTGAATAACTTATTTGCGTGCGTCATGGGTTTTATTTCTGTGACTAACGTTGTGATGATAGAATATTTCAGAGCATGATTATCATTTGTTATATTATACCCGTGTTTATAATGTTTGTGAGTACATTCAAAGTACTCACTGGCTTGTCCCTAGCTATTGTCTTGGCCAGAGTTCTTGCTTGGAGAGGAGCGTTGCGATGACAGCCCTGGAACCTAAGCAATGGTGATAGCAGCCTCGCGAAGATAGGAGTTAACCTGGTGAGCTGTTCCTGTGGGAAATGGAGTCTCATAACGCTGATGATCCACAAACCGCTTCCGCCATCAACCACTAGAAACCATTTGTTGTACTCATAGGCCAGAATGGTCTTGTACTACATATTTTGTTTTTTGCTTGGAATTTCTGTATCAAGTTGGTGCCTCATCAGCTAACAGTACTCCTGGGGCTGGTGAGCACAAGGGCCATTTTCTGGAAATTAATATCCCGAAAATCCGGTCCTGACAAACTTGGTATCAGAGCCAGGCTGACCATTGGCTAATCCTATCTCAGCCAGGTCCATAAACCTAGGTTAGCCAACCCACCAGACCATAACCTAACCCCGGCCAAGCTTCTCGCGTAAGATAGCCACACAGTGACCCCGACACCTTTGGCAGTTGGTGCCCAACCTATCAGCCTAGCCTGTCGATTACGCGCCAGTGACCGACCCCTAAATTGTCCCATCCGCAAGCGTGCGAAGGTAGACTCTGTCCCCTTTTTCTATAAAAAGGGCACGCTAGCCTCAACACAGCACATCACAAACTCTTTCCCCAAACCGAGCTATAATGCCTGGCCCCGTCATGCACAATGAGACCATAGCAACCAACCTTGGAGGTTTTGTGACTGTGCTCGTGATCCTTACTCGCCGTGCCTTTGCATTAGAAGAGCCCCTAGAATATGTGGTGTACCAAGGACCCATGAGCGGTGAGAGCCGTCAATTCTGGGCCACCGTGCACATCTATGGTAGGGGTCTATCTCCAGAACGCCCCAACAGGTTCACCGGAAGGACAACTTCCTTTGATCCACAGGCCATCCAACTAGCCGCGCGAGAGGCTGTAGTTCAACTCCGGCACTTGTCACCCAGAGTTATCTGTCGCTCGTTCTACTACTACCCCAGCCGTGACGGGTATGGTAGGCCACCCCAGGTTGCCAATGGAGATCACGAGACAGATCCTGCTTTGTTGCATCTAGTGCGCTATGTAAGTGCACTAGAGGAATTGTTCGATCAAATCACCCTTGATCTGATCGCAGCTCGTGGAGAGCTGATCCGCCGAGCCCCGGCAAGAGGAGAAGATGAGCCCAATGCCCACAACCCAGTCGTGCTGTTCGGACAACCGATCGAGTCCTTGAGGACAGCCCTAGTCATCGACCAAAATACTTTGATGTCCCCAGAAGCGCTTCATCGCCTTTTGGGAACACGCTCCAACGGGATTGTGGCCAACAACCCCCGCGAGGGTCATCATCGCTACCCCGACCCTGCAGCCCCTCAACCCCCTCCAGCTAATCCCGACAGTGAAAACCGTGGAGAAGCCTCGACGTCCGCAAGGCATGCCCGCTTAGATATTAACGAGGTAGACTAAGTCACTCGAGTAGTACCGAGTCTTAGTATGTCCACGCCCTGTAACTGTGTGATCATGTATCACCGTAATTAAATGTTGTTTGCTCATGCGCCCCTATTTTAAATAGTAGCCACGCATAAGTATGATTGGTGTATGATTGCATTTTTTCGGGCGTAGCTACGAAAAACCAACCTCGACGACACAAAAATTTGTGCTATGAGTAAACTTTTTAGTTTCAACTAACGGGAACGATATTTTCAAAACAACACTTAGCAAATCTTGAGGACGAGATTTTTCATAAGGGGGGTAGTGTTGTAACACCCCAAAAATTTAACCATATTTTGATTATTAAAATTTTGCCAGGAAATTAAATTTTTATTTTTCCTGGATTTATTCTTGATCTGAGAACGTGTCTTTTCTTCTAAGTTGTGGAGTTTTCACCCCAAGTGAAAACTTTCCAATTATTATTGGACCTGTTTACCCTCTCAAATAAAACAATTCTTTTATAAGTGAGATTATTTATATAATTATTTTTCCAGAGCTTTATTTCTCTAAAATGTTTTTTCATAAGTTTTAGGGTCCCATTTGAACTACGACCATTTGATAAATTTATTTAAAATTTCAACCAAAATTTGGAGATGTCATGTGATGTTTTTAAATCACTTTTATGCAAAAATATTTTTTGTTCATTGGAGATTTTGAGCTCTACACCAACTTTCAAATCTGGTCCAGTGGGCAATTTTTGCACTACAACCTATTTAAATATTTCTTTAAAACTTCCACCAAAATTATGGGATGTTAATAGGAGTATATTGTTCCACTTTATGCAAAAACCCAGTCATGCCCTTTGAAAAATTTGAGTTAATCAACCTCATTCTCATTCAGGTCCAACTTGGTGGTTTGTACTGCAACCATATTTTTACTTGCTCTTTTACACACGATTCTTTTTCCTACTTATAGCCCATCCTACAAAACCCTTAAGTCCAGAAGAGTGGACCCATTGGAAGATTTTAAGTGCTTGCAATCATGCCTTTTTCTTTCTGTCCAAAACTGAAGATTTGCAAAACTTGCACTAACAAGTTTCTGTTTTTTGACAAACTAACTTTACCACCCTCTTATTCATCCAAAGAGACTATGATCTGGGGACCTTGGCCACCCCAAGAGTTGCTTAGGGGCTCCTGACATTCTGTCGAACACCTTGAGTTCATGAACAGAATTGACATGCTCATGAGTTTGCACTGCAGACTTGCCACAGCAGCCAAACGAGCATGTCCACTAGCATCCCAGCAACCACTAGCCTAGATCTGTTGGTCACCAGCCCCTCCTATGCCCTCTAGCACACACTCGCATTTCGGCAAACACATAGCGTGCGTGTGCTGGGCGCGCCCAGAGCGTGCATTTTGCACGTGCGTGCACCCGAGCCACCGCGTCGCGCCCTTGATCACCTGCAGAGCCACACCCCCTGGCCTCATCCACTCACCAGAACACTCCAAGCCGCTCCTGGAACCCCACCGCGCCGTCGTCAGGTTAGCCACGGCGGCTAGCGGCTAGCCACAGTGGGTTCCTGCCGTGGACGGCGCCGCCCAAGCCATGCGCGCGCGCCAGCTCACCCCTAGTGCAGAGCCCGCTCGTCAGCTAGCTTCTACCACCATCCCCAGCCCCGCCACGTCGCCCTGCCCGCTACAGAATGGCGGTTTGCCGGCGACCTTATCCACTACCGCGGAACCGACATGGGTGCGCTATATAAGGAGCCCCCGAGCTCGTCCAGGGCTTCAAGCAACCTCATGCCACCTCTCTCACTC
>NC_041383.1:542225816-542231801 GCF_002162155.2 Triticum dicoccoides
AAGATGGTCGTCTTCTTCCTCTCTGGCAACCACAGCCGCCGCCACTGTCTCGATCATTCCGGCGCCACCAGGGCCTCCCCCCTCCACCCTCTTCACCAGAAGCCCTCTCTCCATCTCGTGAACCCATCCCCATGCTCAATTTTGATCAGGAGCCGCCGGAGGCAAGAGCCCCACCCCACCCGATGGCCACCGTCCGCTGCGGAGCTAGCCGCCGGCGACTCCGTCCACCCCAAGGACCATAGTGACCACCGAAGGGACCGCCTCGACCCCCTGAGCCCGCGGATGGCCTCGGTTTCTCGAACGGTGCCGCCGTTCGCCGGCGAGCATCGCTGGAGTGCCACCTCTGTATGGCCGGAGGAGATGGCGTGCATGGCGACCAGTCAAACCTGACCAGTGGGCCAGGCAGGCCCACGGTCAGTGACCCGTAACCCCCGCCATGTGGATAAGTGGAGACGGGTTCTGTCGGAGTTGCTTTTCTGCGTGTAAAGCATTTTCCACTGAATACGCTTTCAACATCGCAACCCTTCCGCACGCCGAGCGATTGGGCTTGGCCCAGTAATGCTAGGCGGCTATACTGCGCCCAGGGCGCGCTTCTGCTCAGCCCATCTCAGTAAGCTCTCTTTCCCTTTTCTTTTCCAGCAAATTCCAAATAATTCCACAGAAGCCATTTCACATCCGAATTCTATGATTCAAATTTCTGCCTACTCCTAAAATCATGCTCTACTTATCCGGATAGGGTGAACATTTTGCCTAAGCCTGGTTTTTGCTGGATCTAATAAATAGTCCAGTTCCTTGATTATTCTAGCTTAGTAAATCCATAGGAAAATCATATGAACTCCAAATGGCTTGATTCTTTTTCTGTTATTTCTCAAATTTCATCTAGTTTATTTTTGTATTCATTTAGAATATTCCAAACAACTTTTATGTACTGTTTTGGAATTGTGTGGTAATTAAAATATTTTGAAAAGAGGCAATGGAGGGGAGATATAACTTTCAAAAGTTTTGGAGAGCACCTCACCTCTCCACACCCTGAAGGCAAGCATTCTGACCCCTGGCATAATATTTTTGTGCATTGATTGACATGATTATAACAACACCTTAATACGGAGAACTCGTTATTTTATGTGGCGATACGATCATTTGCATGAATGCATATTGAAGTTTTCCTTGCTGTTGGAAATGAATATACTTGTGGTGGTAATCGCCCTCGTAGTCCTTGCATGCATGCCAGAAAGAAACCCGGGAAAACCTCTGCCTTGGGTAGGCGTGAGCTTGTCTCTGGTCTCCGTTGGGACGGTTATGTCCGGTATGGCATAGTGAGGTATAATGAGTGGTGATTTAGTTGGTTGAAATATATATTGGTTACACATATCATGCAGGGAATTTTTAAAACCTCCTGAGTCGATCGTAGATCGAGTCTTGTTCCAATAACCCTCATACTTGTTTTGTACTGCCACTTGTCCCTGCAGCAGGTAGGGTACGGTTCAGTAAGTTGTGAACCCCTTACTAGCACACACCGTACAGAGAGGCCATGGTGGAAGATACCGACTGTAGCAGGTAGGCATGCCACCTGGTCCGGGGGCATGGGTGTTTCCGGTTGGGACCGAGAGGGGGGCGCCCCTTAGAGCGCGCGATATAAATTTGATGCCATGCTACACAAGGTTGTAGCCTCCCCACTTAGAGTTTTGCTTGACAGGTGTCGTGGGTGATTTCAGACACCGGTAAGTTAAACTGGTGTGTGCAAGTCAGGTGTGTTTTCAATTAAAAGACCGTAGACGGAATTAGTTCCGATGGACTAAAGGAATCCGTCACTCGTGGGTAAAGAGTACACCCTCTGCAGAGATTATATCTATTCGAATAGCCGTGTCCATGGTTAAGGACTACAGTCTGAGTTGGGTCAAGTGTCGGTCTTAGTGTCGGTCTTTGGAGGAAAAGCTACTAACTTGGAACATTGATTATAACCGGTGATGTATGATGATTATGATTATTATTATTGTGGACTAGCTATGTTCATTATTTGATTTATTGAGTATCCCTGGGACGGTTCTACCTCTTGGATATTCACTGTGATCATTCTGTTATAAGCCCTTTATGTGGTGTCGCACCGACGCCCGACTGAGGCATGTTTGTTATTTATTTACCATATAAGCCCTTTATGTGGTGTCGCTGAGACGCCCGACTGTGGCATGCTTGTTATATGTTTACTTTATAAGCCCTTTATGTGGTGTCGCACAGACGCCCGACTACGGCATGTTTGTTATTTATTTACGTTATAAGCCCTTTATGCGGTGTCGCTCCGACGCCCGACTGTGGCATTCTATCTCTACCCGCTAATTGCATTATTCATGTGTTACATGAATAACTTGTTTGCGTGCATCATGGGTTTTATTTCTATGACTAACATTGTGATGATAGAATATTTCAGTGAATGATTATCATTTGTTATATTATACCTGTGTTCATAATGTTTGCGAGTACATTCAAAGTACTCACTAGCTTGTCCCTGGCTATTGTCTTGGCCAGATTTCTTGCTTGGAGAGGAGCGTTGCGATGACAACCCTGGAACCTAAGCAATGGTGATAGCAGCCTTGCGAAGATAGGAGTTAACCTGGTCAGCTGTTCCTGTGAGAAATGGAGTCCCATAATGCTGATGATGCACAAACCGCTTCCGCCATCAACCACTAGAAACCATTTGTTGTACTCATAGGCCAGAATGGTCTTGTACTACATATTTTGTATTTTTCTTCGAATTTCTGTATCAAGTTGGTGCCTCATCAGCTAACAGTACTCCTGGGGCTGGTGAGCACAAGGGCCATTTTCTGGAAATTAATATCCCGAAAATCCGGTCCTGACAAAAACAACACCACATAATGAGACATGCCGCATCTCTTGCACTTGCACACAATGAAATGAGCATTTACTATGTCTGCACTATGTAAAAACTAGGCATACCTTCGAACTGGATCTCCAGGTACTCTTGGAGAGCCTACTGTAGTGTACAGCCAAACCTTTATTCACCTATGAGTTAGACAAGGCCCCACTACAGCAGCCTTAGTGTTTAAATCGTTGACAAGCTCTGTTAAAGTGATAGGTCAAGAACAACAAGTATTCAAAGCAAACAGTCCTAGTATGGCTGGCTGATGCAAATAAGCAATTGAACAGATGTGTGAGCAAATCTTACATATCAAGAAAAGAAGCAAAGAAGGAGGCTTAAAGACCATCACTTGACTGACCAGATTTAAGGGGCATTTAAACATCATGTGCAACGTATGAACTAACATAAACATTGCATATTCCAGACTCTACAATGGAATGCACATGTATTAGGTTATGCCATGTATGATGATGCCTAAATGTACAGATAGCAGGCAGGAGTGATTCATCATTGCACGCACAATTGAATTACAGGTTAAGGGCCAGTTCGATTCCACCTTTTCAGGGTATATTGTCAAAATAAGCCATAAAAGATGTAAAGAAGTCATTTTTGAGTTATGGGCTTGGGCTTAACTAATTTCGCTTTGGAGGGGGGTGTTTCGGGTAGAACCTCACTAAAAATTGAAGGGAAGGGGAATAGTGAAATGACTCTGTTGTCTGCCTATATTACACTCAAAATGCAACTGTTAACACATGTATCACACCTGACCCTCAAGTAAAAACAAACATGCAAGCATTCATTGCCCTGCCCGCTTGCATCTCCTCTCCCCTTTCCCTCTACCTCGATCCCTTGCCTACAGCACTAGGGTTCCTCCAGCAAGCCGTCGCCACTGGTCCTATCTGGCCTGGTCCTCGACGATGCTATGTCCAGCTAGGCTACATGGCCGGCGGGTACGGGAAAATCTCCCTGGATGCTCCTCCCTCTGGCGCCGCCCCTCATTCTCATGGTCTCCAGTAGCTGCTCCACTATGGTTCGTCCAACGCACTACTCCAGCGGGCGCTGCACAACTACGACTGATGCCACACTATGGCAGAAGGCACCTTGTTCCCCCTCCCCTCCTCCCAGGCCATGGCCTTGAGGTGCTGTTGAAGGATGAGCTCATCCAACAAGGTGAGGATCTCCTCTGATTTTTTGCCAAATTTTCATTCTGATCCACTATACGATGAATTGCTATGAGCTGCTTCTGCTGCTGCTATATGATGCATTGCTATGAGCTGCTCCTGCTGCTGCTATATGATGAATTGCTATGAGCTGCTGCTATTGTATGATGAGTTGCTATGAGTTGCTGCTGCTGCTATATGATGAATTGCTATGAGTTGCTGCTGCTGCTATATGATGAGTTGCTACAAGCTGCTGCTGCTGCTATATGATGAATTGCTCTGAGTTGCTCCTGCTGCTGCTATATGATGAATTGCTATGAGCTGCTGCTGGTATATGATGAATTGCAGACTGCTACTGGTGTATGATGAGCTGCTATGAGCTGCTGTTGCTGCTATATGATGCTTTCAGGTGGTGGTGCTATATGATAATAACAAGCCACTTGGACCATCGAATTTCAACAAATAATTGTTCTTAATTTAAATGTGGGTCATGCGTTCTTCGTTTAAATTAGGCAATGGGATCTATATGGAAAACATTGACCAAAGTAGATTTTGCCAAGTAGATGGTATCTTTGAATTTGCATTTTGAGAAAATAGTGATGGTCTGTTTTCCTATCATATTAATTACTGCACTGGGTTCAATTTGTGATGTTTGCAAGTCAAATTAATTTCCATATGTGCAGCAAAATGAAAAATATATATATAATGCAATCTAGACTTTCCACTGATCATACCAAAGATAAGCTGAAAACTCAATGAAAAGAACTGGTTGGTGTATTACATGGAGCTTATATTCACAGGTGCTTATTTTCTTAGGATAACTCGTAATAACTGTCCCTAAGAAACTTGGCTAATAGAACTGGCATACAAATAACATGTCACGATTATTGCAATGGAGGAGTGACGTACCATAGCACACTGTATAGGCTCACCGCCGCCTCTCCCTTTTTTGCGATGTTCCACGAAATTGCCACATACATCTTGTACTTTTTCATTGTGTAACCCTATCTGCAAGTTGACACGGCTAATTTCAGATATCTCTACATGATACTACATTGCATATCCCTTGCACATATTTAAACCACCAATTAACGATTGTGTGCGTACCATAAACTAGCCATGACTTTGTATGCTGGACTGGCAGACACTCTAAGGGAGCCTAATGTAGTGCACTGGAATTCCTACATGCCACCTACGATTTTGTGTAATGTACTACCCTTGTTCCTAAATATATGTCTTTGTAGAGATTCCAGTATGGACCACATACAGATGTATATAGATGCATTTTCGAGTGTATATTCACTCATTTTGCTCCGTATGTAGCCTATAGTGGAATCTCTAGAAAGACTTATATTTAGGAATGGAGGTACGAGGTAGTATCATGTATGACATCTACATATCTAATTTAGCAGACAGTAGTAGAAATCATTGTCTGCACAAAGGGATTACTGGTCGAAAATCCTAGCAAAGCCTGCTGGCAGGCACAGAACAATACAAGAGAGAGAGACGCGCTTACAAGATCATAGCAATGGCTCAGTCCAGGATCTTGGTTGGCCAAGCTGTTAGATCCAGAAGAAACATCGTCCTTGTAGTTTTTGCCAGCTGCATAACAGGTAACATCGACCGGTTAGTATATTTGAAGTACATCAGGAAGGTGATGCTGGATGGGTTTAAAGGTGACAAGTACCTTGGCCATGGCGGGTGCTTGGCATCTCTCTAGACGGTGGGAATTAGGTTAGAAACGTCGAGGGTGATGACGCTGCGCCGGCTGTCTGGGTCCGATAAGGAGATCTAGAAACGTCGAGTAGGGTGTTTGTGGAGTGGCTCCGGTAGGGTGGACTACGGTGTGGGCGAAACAGATCTGTGGCCGTGGACGAGGGCGTAGGTGAAGCTGCTCTAGTGGTTGGGTTAAGGATGGTGTTGATGATGCGGATCTGCGGCCGTGGATGG
>NC_041383.1:542232171-542266415 GCF_002162155.2 Triticum dicoccoides
GTGGACGGGGCGTCAGAAGCTGCTCCGGTGGTTGGGTTAAGGATGGTGTCAACGATGCAGATTTGCGGCTGTGGACGGGGTGTCAGAAGTTGCTCCGATGGTTGGATTAAGGGTGGTGTCGACGATGCGGATCTGCGGCCGTGGACGGGGCGTCAGAAGCTGCTCCGGTAGGTTGGATGAGGGTGCGAGGAAGCGGATCTGAGGCCGTGGACTTGTGAGTTGGCAAAGCGGCCCCGATAGGGTTGAGAATGGTATATGCGAAGCTACTCTAGTAGGGTTGACGCTGGTGTCGGCGAAGCGGCTCCGGTAGGGTTGAGGAAGGTGTCGACGAAGCGCCTCCGGTAGGGTTGAGGAAGGTGTCGGCGAAGAGGATCAGAGGCCGTAGATGGGGGTGTCGGTGGGGCGGCTCCGGGGGGTGTGGACAAAGCGTCTCCGGAGGGGAGTACGAATGAGCCGCTGCAAATGCGCGGCGGTTGACGAGAGTACCGACGAAGCAGATCCGACGCCGTGGACAAGGCCGGCACTGAATGGGCTGTGGTACAGTGGTGGATGAGCAGTCTACTTGTTTCTAGGGGAGGTGGGAGGGGTAGATGCGGCCGCAGAAGCAGATCCGGCGAGGTGGACGCCGCTGGCAGTGAATGGGCTATGGTACGCCGGTGGATGAGCAGTCTAGAGTTTCGAGAGAGGAGGGGAGAAAGGGCGATGAAGTACGGACGGTGTGATGTAAGATGCTCTGGTGCTGTGGAGTTAATCGTTTTTGCGGGAGGGGGGAGAGGAAATGGGGGTGCCGTGTAGTGGGGGGAACCAGAAGTTACCAAAGCAGCCCCGACCTATCATGATGAGGGCGGTATTGTAACTGTTGGTCTCCGTGCACCAAGGACAAAAGGGGGATTTCGCATGCTAAAGACTAAGGTGGCGGAAATTTTAGAAGGAGGCGGGAGATTTTGCCACCCGCGGGATCGTTCGTATCCAGTTTCAACTAATTTTGGACCGTGCTAGCGGGGAGGTCATGCTAGACTGTGTACACGGGGCGCGCGTCAGCAGTTAATAACTGGTGTGAAGTCCACCCCAGAAAAAAAGACAATAACTCGGGATGATGCGCCGATAACTTGGACGTTCACACGGGCACGACCAATCATACGGGTGTAGTGGCGCATTCACAAAAAAGGGATCAAACGCTCAGCCTATGTATTTCTCGTGTAAATAGATAATTTAGTGCCATTGGTTATTTACTTTAAACATAATGCATTGACGTGTTAGTGTAGAGGCGCACAAAAAGAAATGGATATTGTAGTTAGCTACTTAAAAGTGTTACCTCGTATGATTACATAGCCCCCATTTCATAAATTGCGTAACCGTTGAATTCATATATGAATATTACATATATTACTTCAAAATAGAAACTTAAATCATCCAAGACTAATGAATTTGAATGCAAGAGTAACAATGGTGCATGTGCATGATACCTACATTGGTTGTTTGAAGAGACATCACTGTAACTTTGGCATGCACAACTGAAAAAGGTTTATTTAAATAGAAAAAAATGTGATATGTGAGTGTCCAATCTTTATAGCGTTGAATTGATATTGTACCTTTGGCCACGATACGAAGTAGATATTGACTTATGTTCAAGCGATGCACGTCCACGGTCGCTAGATAGTGATACATGAATGAATTGTGCAATCTCTCTCACACACATACATATCTCATTTCCCTGTGGGCATCAGAATCACACACGCGCACTTCGTGTATTTCTCTCCCTCTATCAGGGTTAAATTCGTCTTTCTACCCCGTCCTACAAGTCTCTCACACAGAAACACACACGCTCTCTATGTCTAACACGCCGACCCCTTTAATTCCGCCCACCCACAGCCACTAATGTCTCAAAGTATAATAATGTCTCTCACACATATGCTATCTACCTATCCCTTAATATAGCTAGATATGTGTCACACAAAGTCCTTCTCCCTACTAGCAAGATGCCCATGTGCGTTGCACGGAACATCAAGATGCGTTTGTATGAGAAGTTTATCTTGTGGGAGAAAAGGATGAACGAGGGAATGCCTTATTTGCAAATGCGGAGAGGGGTGTGGGTATCTTTTTGCAAAATTGCCTTATTTTCCTTCATGTCCGTCGGATATAAATCGGATGGCCTATGTTGTAGGATGGCAGGAACACCATCATCACCAACTCTGTTATTTATAAGAGTAGAGATATGTGAGTGTCACTGCCCCCTCCCCCACACACACACCCACACTTCCCAACACTGAAGGAGTAGGGTGACACCTCGATATTGATACTAATCTATCGACTGGCTTCTCTCTCAAACATACACACATACACTACCCGGCACCGAAGGAGTAGGGTGACACCTCGATCTTGATACTAATCTATCAACTGGATTCTCTCTCAAACATACACACACACACACACTACCCAGCACTGAAGGAGTAGGGTGGCACATCGATCTTGATAATAATCTATCGATTCCTCTTTCAAACACAAACACACACACTCCCCCCCCCCCAACAATGACAGCAGAAGGGTGAAAACTCGATCTGATCATAATTTGTCAATTGGTTTCTCTCTCAAACATTATGTCTTGGTGCCTCGCTCGGTAGCCCCCTCGATATGTCGACTTCTCGCGTGCGCACAACTGTAGTGACGATGACGCTGAACCCAGTGTGCCTTGTTTTTACCGGCCTCATGTGATAGTTTTCACCCTGTTTTCTATTAATTAACAAGGCAACCTTTTCTTTGTTACTACTAGTGAATCTGAAATCATTCGGAGCAGACATAAAACATATCACTTCAACCCAATTGTCGCAGCAACTACTTTAAAAAAAATTAGCTAGCTGCCCGTGTGTTGCACGGAACATCAAGATGCATTTGTATGAGTAGTTTATCTTGTGAGAGAAAAGGCTGAACTAGGGAAGGCCTTATTTGCGAACGTGGAGAGACGTGTGGGTATATTTTTTCAAAATTGCCATAGTTTCTTTCCTATCCGTTAGATATAAATCCGACGGCCTATATTGCAGGATGGCACGCACACCATCATCACCAACTCTGTTTTCTACTCCCTCCGTCCGAAAATACTTGTCATCAAAATGGATAAAAATAGATGTATCTAAAACTAAAATACGTCTAGATACATTTCCTTTTATCCATTTTGATGACAAGTATTTCCGGATGGAGGGAGTATTTGTCTTTTTAGAGATTTCAACAAGTGACTATGACCGGACCTTACCAACATACTCAAAAAAGTAGTCCATAATTTTGATGTTACCCTCTTTTCTTGGCGGTGCAGTGCCATCTGGATACCTCATAAGTAAATCAAGGACAAATCTGACCCCTTCCTGAAAAGACATACGTAGCAAAATGAGTGAATATACACTCTAAAATATGTCTACATACATATCCGTATGTGGTAGTCCATTTGAAATCTGAAAAAGACAAATATTTAGGAACGAATGGAGTATATATAAGAGTAGACATGGAGATATATCTCCAGCATGGTCTACAACAAAAATGTGCTGGGCTGGTTAGCGCTGGATGCTCGCAACGCGATGACATGAGTTCGAATTCTGTCTTTTAACTTTAGATTTGTATATTATATATTACTCTACTTATTTAGTATATACTTCTTTCACTACTGTACTGACAGTGGAACCCACAGAGTACTTAGAATATTAAGGATGGACTTGTTTCTTTTTAACTTTCTGTATGAAGCTGTAGCCACCTTACAAGTCACGTGTACACTATACATGCAATTAACTTTTTATAGAGGGACAATCATACAGGCAATTAACTCAAATGGATTGGATGTCACTCTATTATTTCCAACATAAAGAGCATCTCCAACAGCAGCCGGAAAATTTCCTCCCGCTTCCTTCCGCGGAGGACGACATCAAACGCCAGCGGCATACATTTTTATAACTCTAACCAACCAGATGAAATTCGTGCAAACACGAACTGATTTCATATAAGCATGAAGGATTTCGTATAAAAAAGCCGGATCTTCATATAAACATGATGGATTTCATTACATTTACATGAACTAAGAGGTGCCAATCCGGCTCTCTTGTATAACTAATACTCCCTCCGTCCGGAAATACTTGTCCTAGAAATGGATATATCTAGACTTATTTTACTTCTAAATGGCCGCCCGCGGATCCCTTTGTCTTCCTCATGTCCGTCAGACACTTGCGGGCTCGACGAAGGTCCTCGGAAGAGACGAAGCAGCAAAGAAACCATCTGAATCCGCGGTCATCGCCTCGGCGGTGGCCTTCATGGGTCCCAAGTGGCGGCGGCCTCCCGTGTTCTACTTCTCCTCGATGATGGCGGCGGACAGGGAGAAGCCGGCCACCGACTGGTCGCTCTCCACGCACCCGGATTCTGTCTCTGCCTGCATGGCGCTGCAGCAGGCACGAGAGGCGCGCCCACAGACACGGGAGGCGCGGCCACCGCAGACACTAGTGGCGCGATACGACGCGGCAGCGATGGCGCCAGTACCAGCGTGCTCGCCGCCGTGCCGGCGTGGAGCAACTCTCCACTCCTCATCGAGCTGAACTGGAGCGGCGAGTTGCTGAACCACGCGCCTGCTTGGGGCGGCAACTGGCTCCGTCGGGCCAAGCGAGGTTGGTGAAGCACCGAGCGGCCTCGCCCGTATCCGGAGGGCTCGGCGGGCCACCCAGCCGGGTAATATGCCGGAGAACGGCTCATCGGAAGCCATCAGAAGGGTGGAGAAAATGGTGGAGGAGGAGATGGGGGAGCGGCGGAGGGGTGCGATTCTTGCCCGCTGTCTATCTGGCCTCGTGTAAATAGAGGGCGGATGGTAGGAGCTTGGCCGGCGTCTGGCCTCGTTTAAACTGAGGGCGGACGGGAGGAGCTCGGCCGGTGTTGCGTTTAATTCCGGCCCGCTCATGAACGGATGTGTGGCCGGAGTAGGATTCTCGGTTTGCAAGCGGGTTTAACAGAGGGGTTTAATGGAGGCGCCGGGCGTGCAGCGGGCGGCGCAGTACTATTCGATTTGACAGTATTAATGAGCCGTCAAATCACAAAGGTCCTCGCCTCTCGTTAAACCGACCGAGCTAGACTGCCCCGCCCTCTAGCCTTTTAAAAAATGTATATACTCCACTTTTGTACAGTAGTAGTATCGATGGATTGTGCCATGGAGCAAAACTTGAAATTAAAAAAAGGTGGTACATATAGAGAGCGCTCGTGAACTATGTTTCATACATGGCAAAATAAAGTACTACATGGTACTTATATGATACATGGCGTAGGAGTACTAAGTATTATTAATACAGTTTTGCTAGAACTCATCTAGATGAGATATAATTTTGTCTCATTCATCTTTTATAGCCATTGGATGTGATGCTATAAGATGCGTGTGTGCTGACGTGGCTTGTATTGTTCTTGTGCAACAAACTGACCACTGCATGTCATGTTTGATAGTCTCAAGTCATTAAAAGCATACAAGCCCCACATATCTTCTTGGTTGATTCCTCTATTTATGTCAAAAAATAAGAAACAACATGAGAGTTAATGCACCATGCATATGTGTTAGACTAGCCACAATGGTGAGTAACATACACTAGTAACATACACATATCCCTAGACTATGTTACTACCTTCATAGTGGGTACTACCTCCGTCCTGGTTTATAGGTCCCTTTTATAGTTTGTGCCAAATTTTGACTAAAGATTTAACTAACAAAATGTTAATGCATGTCAAGAAAAATTATCTCATTGGATTCGTATTTGAACATAGTTTTGAAAAATATAATATTTGGTGACATGTGTGAACATTTTCTTAGTTTAATCTATGGTCAAAATTTGGCACGAAATACAATGGGGACCAATAAACCCGGACAGAGGTAGTAGTAAGGCTGGTCACAATTGGCAAGAACATAAACTAGTAACTTACACACTTCCCTAGACTATGTTACTACCTCCATAGTGGGTAGGAACATCTATGTAGTGTCATGCAACGATGTATTTATTAGGTTATAGACTCATTGTTTCTTGGAGTGTGTGATGTTCCGGTAACTTAGCTAGTTACCACAAGCACCTCTCTCTTTATTAAATACGTGCCACATAAGCAAAGTTGTATTGGAGTGTGTGATGTTACTCGTAAGTTCCTCCCCACTGTGACCAGCCTAACATAAGTGTGGTAACATGCAAAGCTTCATTTATTAGGTTATAGACTCATGTTGCATTGGGACATGTGATGTTACAGTAACTAGCTAGTAAGTTATTATAACTACCTCTCTCCTCATTAACTCACTGCCACATAAGCAAATTTGCTAAGTTGGACTCGATGTCACTGCTGAAGTTACTCCCACGGTGGCTAGTCTTACTAGTATTTGGTTTTTGTAAGATGACTTATAGTACTCACCTAGACGGAGGGAGTATTCGATTTGACAGCGGGCAGCGCAGTTCCCGATACGCCTTTAATGCAGACAAGGGAGGGAGTAGCGGTTCCCGATATGTTAAACGGCCAATGCATCCTCCTTAAATTAATGCATGAGGGAAGTAATGGGAGTAGGTCCAGGAAAAGAGGCTGCACGATGTGAATGCAACGCAGTTTGCCCTCATTGCCCTCATATAAAGGCGCCCCTCCTCCATTCCAATGCATCTACCACATCATACGCACCTAAGCACTTGCCTAAGCACCTACACTAAGCGCAAAAGAGATCGCTCCAGACCCATGGCAGCGATGCGCGTGAGCAGCCAGCAGCTGCGCCAGATGGTCCATGATGCCGGCCTGCGGCATGGCGCCGAGAATCATCTCCAGACGGTGTGGGAGACCGGCTGGTGGATGGCCGCCGTCGACGCCAACTATGACTCTCAGTTGGACCAGATGATCGTTGCCACCAGCAACAAGTTCACTGTCCTCAGGAAGCTCGCGGACGACATCGCCATACTCCTCCAGCCCGCGCGCCCGGGCTCCTCATTGCCTGCCACCCTAATCGGCCTCCATGGCCGGAACCTCTTTCAAGCACTGGTGGCCCTACAACTGCCCGCCGACGCCACGAAGAATGTCCACCTGGAGGTCGCGCTCGCCGGGAGGCGCCTCGCCCTGCAAGAATTCGTCCACCTACACATCCACGCGTGCGAGCAAATCGTGTACATATGTATCTACAAGGCCAGTGAGGATGCTACGACGTTGGCCTTCCTCAACCAGCTGGAAGCCTTGGATGCCTTTGTTGAGAAGCACCTCAACCTCGCCACAAAAGCCGCCGCTCCTTAGCTGCCGGTCGGTGGCCCGGCGCACTAAGTTGAGGAGGAGGAGGTCGTACGTTCGTGGATCCATCTTTATTCTTGCCTTTTGTAACCACCACTGCGATTGCATCATCGTGGCCTTAATTCTTATTGTGCTGTTGCATTCTCGTTCCAGTCAATACTGACATGTGCGATCCCTTTGCTTAATTATATGCATCACTATAACTAGTACTCCATCCGTCAATTTAAAAGTTGTGCTTACCTTTTCCATCAACTTCGTGCAACGCGCGGGCATCTTGCTAGAAACACTAGAATATGTCTATATAATCCGTATGTGATAGTCCATTTGAAATCTCAAAAAAGACAAATATTTAGGTACGAAGGGAGTAATATATTAGGAGTATATCAAAACAATAGTGATCTCTTTAAAGTTTGTGAACAAATATTACTATTCTACTACTTTGGATCCGTCGCAACGCACGGGCACATTGCTAGTAAAAGGAAAAGGCCTGCCACGTTCGCGTCGTACCCCCACACGCCCGGGAATCGGGAGTACAACACGGCCCGTCCGGCACAACACATAGCTTAGGGAAGGCGTGTTGCCCACAGCCTAGCATTTTCACTTTCATGTGGGACCACCCATTGAGCAAACCCACACCCCGCCCACCACCGGGTTGGAAAACAGAAACAAGGGGAAGATCTAGCTGTAGCACGGAAGCCAATAAATTTTGTGTCAGACGGGGCTCGTTGATAGAGTAGGAGCATTCTGTACTAGTACTACTCCTACCAAGTTTGTACTCCTAATACTATTATATTACTAGTACTACCACTATACAACTAGTAGATGCGTGCACGGCACAACATCGTAGGAACAAAAAACGGGAAGATCTTGTTTTGGGCGATTTATGTTTTTTTCAATCAACATAGTATGAATAATATGATGTGGGCGGCACCCATGAAGCTTATGTGGCTTGGTTGCATGGCTACGTAAGGTTAGAGAAAAATAAATAGATAATGTGTTTAGAGTGCACTCCACTAAATAGATATACTTTGGATCCATTGCAACGGACCGGTACATCTATATCTATACCCCCTATATAGTGTGTGAAAAACTTTGAAAGTTGGTCGTTGGATGAAGCCAATCCGACGGTACAAAGATGGCAAATCCGAGCACTACTGGCCATTGGATATGATCCACCAGATTCTGCCACATGTATAATCTAGAAGACTCCATGGTTTAACTTAATTCATGACTAACTTTGCCACAACTAAGCTCATGCAAAGTTATTAATAAGTTCTTCAAAATGAGAGCCACAAGTTGGGAAGCCTAAGGGAATCTTGCCACATTTTTTGTGTGTATGTCATGTGGGGCCAGTGGGGCTTGCCTAAGGTGTGGCTTGAACCAAACACTCACCTAAGTTAATCAAACTTGCCTAACCTTACATTCCACCAAATTTTGCCACAAGTTGGCAAGCCTAAGGGAATCTTGCCACATTTTTTGTGTGTATGTCATGTGGGGCTAGTGTGGCTTGCCTAAGGTGTGGCTTGAACCAAACACTCACCTAAGTTAATTAAACTTGCCTAACCTTACATTCCACCAAATTTTGCCACATGTTAGAATCCAGAAAACTCCACATGTAGAAGCATAATGCACAAACCACCAGAATCTCATGCGTGCAATGCGCATGTACCTTACTACTAGTACTAGTAGTAGTAAGAAACAAATTCCAGTTTTGGCACGAGCTCGTACTGCGGGAGCACCACAAGGCCTGCCGCAGGAGTTACATTTTCCTCTCGGGGCCCACGGGACCGAACTTCAGTGGCTTAGTGCCCGGCCTATGAGTCAATGACATGTGGGCCTTAAATGCAGCTGGCCCACATGTCATTCTCATGGTGGTGGCGTGGTTCGCGACTCACTCGTTTGAGATGAACCGGCCGGTGGTGGCGTGGCCGTGGCGAGGGTACCATAGCTGGCCGTCGAGGCGTTACGAGGCATAGATGGCCACACCGGTGGGTACTACCTGTAGTACATAAGTACTCCTGCTGAGGATTGATGCCCGAGACGAAATGTGTCACAGCCGCTGGATGAAAATTCAATGGTGCGGGAGTACGGATCAGAGCACAGCAGTGGAGCAGGCAAACCGCGTCCAATCGGGTGTGTCTGTGGTAGAAAGTTGATGGTCGCCGCAGTTCTGCTGGCCCGCATGTCATGCACACAACAGCAGAGGAGCGGTGGGGCCGAGAGGGATGAGGGGCACGAACAATCCTACCGTTCTGTCACTGACATGTGGGACCCATAAGCGTGGGTCCCACCTGTCAGCGAAGGAAAGGCAGGGCAAGGCAGTGATAGCCACGTTAGAGGATCCATGTCCACGTCGGGGGACGTCGTGCCGTGGGTTGGAGTGGCAACGTGGGAATCGCGTGTGGGTGTGGCAGTGGTAGAAACAAGAAACGTGATGGTCGTTGTGGTTCAACTTCCATGGACAAGCTGTCATGTCTGCTGACACATGTATATCAAAACTAGAGTGTTTATATTTCAAGCACGTGAACAAGTATTATTCTGCTAGTTTGGATCCATTGCAACGCACATGCCAGCACATTGGTAGTAGTAGTGTCCATCTCTATCTCTAGAGGCCTTCCCTCGTTCATCCTTTTCTCTCACAAGATAAACTACTCATACAAATGCATATTGATGTTCCTTGGAACGCACGAGGATGTTTCCTTGGGGGTCTCTCCAGCGCGGCGTGGACGTAGTTGCAAGTTGACGCCCCTTGAGATGCCAACGTTGAGGGGCACTCGGATTTCCTCCGATGAGCAGGTAAGATGAGTTTGATCACATAGTAAGTGCATTCTAAAGACTACTTCCATGTCCATTTCCTAATTCTCCCCCCGCCCACTATTTCACTGGCTAGGCTCGGTGCGAGTGGAGATTGGCTTGCATATGTACGAGAGGGTACCAACATCATTTTGCACAACATTTACAATAGTGACACTATTCCCGTAGAACCTTTGTCCAACATTTACAATAGTGACACGGGCCACCGCATGAATTGGTACGATGGAACCACTATGAGATTGAATAAAAGATAGCACAAACCTTGCACATGGCGGTCAAAGGCGGACCATGCTGTCTGCGGCCGATTTGTTGCTGTACGAGTAGGAAGACGTTGTGCTCCTTTCTAACCGCATCTTCGCGGTGACAAACCAGGGGACTTATTTTGTATGGGACACATCCTACGATATACTCCCTCTCTCCAAGTTTATTTGTTTTGAATCTTTTCGTTTTATAAGTTTCAAATTCAAATTTAGAGCTCCCCATCACATGTTGAGATTACAATGTCCATTAAATCATTGCGTGCATGTATAGTAAAGAAACAAATCTCGAGTTTGGCACGAGTTCGTGCTGCGGGAGCACCACAAGCCCTGGCGCAGGAGTTACATTTCCCTCTTAGGGCCGTCGGGGCTAAGCTTCAGCGCCTTACTACACCTACCTTTGAGTCAATAACATGTGGACCCGATAGGTGACTGGTCCACATGTGATGCTCCCGAAGGCGGGCAGTGGGGCCAAGAGGGGTGAGCCGCAGGTCGGGGGACGTGTGGTTTCATGGGTTCAAGCGGCATCGTGGGAATCGCGAGTGGCTGTGGTAGAAACTTGATGCTCGCCGCATTTTAGGTGGCCCACATGTCATGCACACAAAGGCAGAGGGGCGGTGCGGTCGAGAGGGGTGAGGCGCACGTCGGGGGGCGTGGTGCCGTGGGTTGGAGAGGCATCATGGGAATCGCGAGATGAAACGTGATGGTCTCCGTAGTTGAACTTCCATGGACAAGCTGTCATGTCTACGGACACATGCGATGTATACCGATCACTGGAAGGAGTAGCAGAGAAAGCTATATATGCGGATAAATAGTTCCTTATAGTCAAGCGGACCCACGCCACTACTCTGTTCCAAAGACATGCACACCATCAAAATAGTCCATCTATATCAATATACACCGAAGGGAATAATTTTTTTTACAAGAGAGGAAATAGTTCATCCATCTGTAATGCCCTCCTGCTGGTGCAGCGTTTTCTTCTTATTCTTCTTCTTCTTCTTCTTGTTCTCATTCTCTGTGGGAGATGGCTTCGAAACAATCTCTTTGGACCTTGCAACTATCTCGAAACTCACACGGGCATCGAGGGAAGCATATTTTATCCGCTCGTACGTCAAGGGATAATTCTCCCATCCAGACGACCTTACTGTCACCATCTCGTCACCCTTCTGAAGATTTGTACCGAGCATAAAATTTGCTATGTCGAATAGGGATGGTGTCTGTTTAGCACAATCTTCTACATGAATTTTGATTCTGGTTTGTAGGTCAGCGATGCTTTTCAAATCAAGGTTGTACGGCACCAGCTTCTGTTTGTCCCCTTTGATGGCTGCCCCACAGAAGTATATGTCCTCCTGAGACAAGAAATCGTGAAGCTCACCTGGTATGGAGGGCGAGTGTATGATGTGGTACACCAAAACATCATCTTCGAGGCACAGCTGAAGGACAGTGGCGCGCTGGATCTTCCCAGGGGCACGCTCCGTGTACTCTGCGTCGAGACCGATGACCCTCGTCTCTACCTTTTTGAGGGAGTTGGATACATTGTTGATCCACTGCCGAACAACCCCTGGGTGCACAGTGACGGTGGCAACTATGCACATCGAGCCTTCGACGAGGACATGTTGGACGCTAAAAACCTGCATCTCGATCTCTTTCGCCATTTGGAACCACTGGAACGGAGGGCTATGGTTTGGAGAATTAGGATAGATGGCTAGTCTAACTGAAGTAGTAGACGATTATTTAAAGAGGTTAAAACAATGTGAACGCAGTGGGGTTTGGATGCAAATGAAGACAAAGGGGAGGTGAAGAAGCTGAGGCGAATCGGTTCCCGATGGAGAAGTAAATGGGAGAAGTGGTGTGCAGGCAGTTGATTAGATGGCTAGGTAGACTAAACGAAAAGGCTATGCGGGTAGACTGAGGAGTCGTACCTGTTCGTGTATGTGCCCATCCTTCCTGATAGGTGGGAACTATGCAAACAGATAAAAAAAATGTGTCGTAGCTTTTTTTTTGAGCCCGTGAGTGGGAGACACAACATTCTCTGGTTAAGGAATACTCCCTCCGTTTTGGTGAGTATAAGTCACCTTATGAAAATCAGGTTTTCCCAAAACCTTTAGGCGTGGTGCATTAACTTCCTGCTGGATCCCCTCCCAGCCTCGTTAGCCAGCGTTCTCTTCCTCTGCTGCCGCGCTCTACCTTTCCATTTTTCCTCTTCTCAAGTGTGGAACGATCTGCATGACGTCCTTGATGCACCAGAACGACCACTGCATGCATCGCGGCAGGGCGTTGATTGGGCATGCACGAGAATTTGGTTCTGCTCACAATATAGATGATAGCTGAACAATGAAGTGAACAGGCATGCTAGCACGGGAGACCTATTTCTGCTATAAAATACTGGAGTACTCATGTTCCTACTAGTAGTAGTAGTAGTAGTAGTAGTAGTACAACTGTGGTACACTTGATGGTCAAAATACTATTCATCCGGTCCTCATAGTGAAGTGACAACACCCTGCGCCTGACACTAGTCCAGGCGAGGCAGCGTGTTTGGGTTACCAAAGTCAGCCTCACCCTGTGCACTGTGCAGTCTGTCACCGCCGTTGTACAGCACATTGGCGCCTCGCCTCGTCTCCCTCTCCGCTCCCATAGCACCACTCCATCTCCATCTCCTTCTTCATCTCCGTCTCCGTCTCCATCTCACTGTGCCCCCGTGTACCATCGCCTCACTCGCCTCCCCCGGTACCACTATTCCCTCGCTAGCCGCTCCAGCACCAACATCATTCTCCCCCGTAAATCAAGCCCCTTCCAAACTCCACCATGGCTGAACGCGAACCGCGCAGCATCCATATGAGCCGCGATTGGAGCAATCTCCCGAGTGACATCCTCGACCTCTGTTGTTCGTGTATGGATATGTTGACCGCCCTACGGCTGGCTGCATGCTCGAGGGACATGCACACGGCCATCGTCGAAGCGAGGCCTAAGCTTTTCAAGACACCCTGCTTGCTGCTACCTGGTCTTGCAAGATTGGCTCACCATGATACATAGGCGTGCATGATGCCCCTGGACTTCAATCCGATCTCCATTAGCCGAAACTTCTTTGCAGGTCTGTAGTGTGTCGCCGTACATCATTTCCCTTGACATCGATCCGATCACCATCGCCCGAAACTTCTTGGCAGGTATGTACTGGGTCGGCATGAACTCCCACTGGATGGCTGCCTTCAGAGAAGACGGTAAAGAGTTGGTGCTTGTGAACTTCCAGACCTCCCATGAGATTATCCTTCCTCTGTTGGATTATATAGAGTATTACCATCGCGGTCCAAGTCATCTAGATTACTATGTCAGATGGATGGACCTTGTTTTGCAGAAGATTGTAATCTGCCAAGTACCCACACGACATGCGAATTACGCAGACTTCCAGCTAATTGCCTTGTTCGACCGCGGAGTCGCCTATCTTTACGCCAGTGCCTTTTTTAGCTGGAGATAACTCGGCTTGCAGTGGATCATCGTCAAAGCTGATACACACTTCTGTGATGCTATTGAACACAATGGCATCATCTACGCAATTGAAAAAGCAGATGGCACCACGTATTGCTGGGACAGCGCGTGTAAGTTGTTTCCATCTCATGTTAATGATGACGCCATGACACTGTTTGAACTTTTTTTGATTATTGGCATGTCCCTGTTTGAGCAGAATTTGAGTAGAACTATGGCAATATATTAGAGACGCCGTAAATCAGCTATATTTGGAATGAGTTAATTCATGCGATTGTGACCATGTCATTATAGCCAATTTGTACCCTGAATAATCAAACGGTTAGGAATATATGGATATTATCCTTATTTTACAGTAATCTATATACTACTACTAAATATGAGTGTGTATCAATGGCCATGTTAGTTTCCTCATTTTCATGATGTAGAAACATGCACCACACTGTTGGTTTCATCTAACCATACATTAGGGAAGTAAATGTGCATATGGAGAACTCTATATTTGGAAGTAGTGAAATCCTGCAGTGCTTACCATGTGTACATACCTATATTCGCCCTTCAGCAATCAATGACTAGAATAATATCCTCACAAAATTTTTGCCCACAGAACACGAGTATATAACAATGCATGGTCTGTTAGTTACCTTGAAGAATTTGTTTGTGATGTAGAACATGATTACATAACATGCATGACATGGTAGTTTCCTGTGAAGAATCGATTGCGAGATAACATGAGTATAACCATGCATGGCACTTCTATATTTTCGAACCCAGTATACATTTCCCTGTATTTTCCTCTCAGTTCCAACAGGGACATATCAATGTTGTTTGTTGCATTATCCTACTCATACTCTAAACAATGCTGATCTTACATTAACAATGCCTGTCCTTTTTGATATGATGCAGTGTCCCTACAGTTACTGCCCTTTGTAATTACACCAGCTTTGCCAAAAATAGGGAAGCACAACTGGTTCCTCGCTCGATCAGACGACGGCAAAAGACTGATGATCATTCGGACACATGAGCCAGAAAAGTTATATTGCAAAAACCCCACTGTATACAAGCATCGTGTAATACGTGAGTATCCGGACAGTGGTTGTTACGTCTATGAGCAGGATACCAGCTTGTTGGGGCCTTTAGGGTTTTTTAGTTGGAGGCGGGTAAAAAGCCTTGGTTCACACTCTCTGTTTCTCAGACTCAATTATCCGATTAACCAGGAGATCACCGTTGGCAAGGACCTTGATGGAAGAGAGTCTCTGTTTGCTATGGAAAATTGTGTCTACACGGCGAGCCCTAGGAGTTCGGGAGCATACTCCCCTGATTGTCAACGATACAGCCTATAGCCAAAAGAAGGTGAGAATGACAAAGGCATTCGGATTAATTTTGATCCTTGGATGTCTCAATTACGACAGGCAGTGATGTGGTTCAAGCCTTCAGGTTGATAGGTCATTGGGCTGTTGCATCGAAAGGGTGGAGTACTGGTGTCTCCAGATCACTGGTCGCTGAAGCGGGGCTGCAAATTATGATGGTGTTGGATCATCTCTTCGAATGACTTTGTTGTCTTTGCTGCTGGTTCTGGATGGGTAGTTCTTTCTTTTGTTATGCATATTCCTTGTCATTTGGTCATCCTCGTCTATGTCACTCTTTCTATGTAATAGTTTCTTCTATTTAGAATGTCATTCTCGTCTGGATCACGAGAGTCTGAGCACTGCAGATGGGTACGTTTTGGTGGTGTAGCAAGACTTCTTATGAACTATCATGTCTTGTTGTTTATGTCAGTAGTAGTCACTAGTCAGTGTTTGAATGTTGTATATATCGTTGTCTCGAACTGTTTATTGTCTCGAACTACTGGTGGGCTAAATGAGGGCATCACCATTCTCCAGTGTTCAGAGTATATCTCCTTTTTTTAAGTTATATAATTTGAGCTCACTGTCTTTTCGATGATGTACACTTGTTTGGGCCAGTGAGGTGTCGTTGAATATGGGCTGAGTAGTAACGCAATGCCAAACAGGTCAATTATGACTCTCGGGCCGGGCTCTCAAAAGATCCTGAAAAAAAAGGTCGGGCTCTCCAAAAAAGAAAGAATAAGGACTCTTAGGCCGACATGTGGGCGCCACCGGTGTTTTCGTGCGCTTGCGCGTCGAGAGCATATTGGCGCGTGCTCGAAATTCATGCTACCTTTTCATCCCCAGTCTCCCGCCCCTCCCCCACCTCTGGAATCTCGATTCCTACTCCAGTTCCCCCAAATCCCCTCATGTACTCCCTGTACTCGAGTACACTATCATGTCGCCGGTCAACGCGGATCTCCGAGCCGGAGATCCTGAGGTCCGTCTAGCCTTCGGTCGCTGCGTGCTATCGCTCAATAGTGGCGTGGCGGCGCTTGACGACCAGTTTGCCGGCAAAGTGCTGATGGTAACCATCAACGGCGACCGGCCTCCCGTCTCGCCGGACGACCTTGTCAAAGCTCTTGGCATTGTGCATGGCATCCGACTTTCTCGTCGAAGTCTGTCCGCCACCGGCTGATTTCTTCGTCAGGTTCTGAACAACTTTCGACTGCAGTCGTGTGTTCGAATCTTCCCAGCGTTTGTTCTGCGATGGCGCGCTGGTGAGCTTTGATCGATGGCACCTAGGATGGGGCTGGGTGCCCTCTGAGCTTGAGTTTTTAACAAAGCTTACCTTCCACGGCATGCCTCGACGTGCTTGGAACATCGAGTCCATGAACGAGCTTATCAACGACCTTGGAGGTGAGCTCGTAAGTATGTTTGTTCCTCCAGACAGCTGGGCTCTAACGGTTATGGCATGGATGAAGAAGCCGTCCACCATACCGAAGGTGATTGGTGTTGAGATACCGGTGCAGGAACCAGGGTTGTACTATTCGTTGCCACCAAGGCCGCCACGGACCACGTTAGGGATGTACCTGTATCGAGTATTCGTGCATGTCGAAGAAGTGGTCAATCCATCAATCGAAGTCATGCCGCCCCCGCTGGTGCCAGGGTCCGTCGACGACGTCCATTACAGGAGTCAATGTCATACTTTCGCCGTGTTGCTCAGAACGATGGATGGCACAGGGCCTACTCCATCGCGCGGCGGAGGCCACTGCTTCTTTGGGAGAAGAGGCAGGGCTGGCTGTCTGGATGTGCTCTAATTTTAGGTAACAACTGAATCTTGTCAGATAGTACTAGTTAAATCCAAGCTATGGGTCTGAAGCACTGATATTCTAGTACATTTGATTGTGACCTGTTCTAATCTTGTACCTGAACATTTTTTAGAAAGGGCTGTATGTCGACTTAATGTGCTAGCAGAACTTATTGTGTTGTCTGTCTGTTTTCTTTGCACAACATTCAAGATATTTCCCCGTCATTTATAAAGAGGATGAACCGTTATGTACGACTTCGTTGGTTTCAACATAGCCCTTCCCGTAGCGATCCACTGCTTCCATCCTCATTGTGCCGCATGCGTGAAATTTTTGTATGCAAGTTCAGTGTGCTATGATGTTCTATATGATTGTGTCAACTATATAAGTTTTTACTGAGCATCAGCAATGCATATGGCTGAAAGATGTATTTACAAGCATCGACCGATGGGTCTCTCTCTATCTCTCTCTCTCTCACACACACACACACACACGCACAAGTGGGACCCGTTGAATTATTTATTTGCTCGTGACAGCTTCCGACCACAACCCCAGAACCCGAACACACTGACATAATCGGAGGCTCCGCCACCGAAATAATACCTTTGGCCCACGTAATCATGGATGTCATCGCCCCCTAACCCTTCTTAACCTACCTAAATAGGCAAGAACTCCCTGAGGACCAAAATGAGGCATGTTGCATTGTGCGGCGCTCTAAAGCCTACAAGGTCCACAAGGGAGAGCTTTATAAGAAAAGCTCTACCGGCGTACTCCAAAGATGTATCTCCGAAGAGGAAGGGCGGCTGCTCTTGGCCAAAATTCATGCTGGACTCGGCGGCCTCCACGCCGCAGCTCGGGCCCTTCTAAGCAAGGCCTTCCGTACAGGTTTCTACTGGCCGACAGCCCGAGAAGACGCACAGGACCTCGTCCAACATTGCGTCGGTTGCCAGCTCTTCGCCAACCAAAGCCATATGCCACCTACCGCTCTCCAAACAATCCCCATAACTTGGCCCTTTGCGGTCTGGGGGCTCGATATGGTCGGACCCCTTAAAGGAGGAAGCCATTAGAAAAAATATCTGTTGGTCATGGTGGATAAATTCACCAAATGGATAGAGGCCAAATCAGTTAAAAACGGCCGAATCCGGACCAGTGATAGACTTCATATCAGGGGTTGTGCACCGTTACGGTGTCCTCCACAGCATCATTACCGATAATGGCTCTAACTCCATACCCGACGAGGTGAAAACTTGGTGCGGCAACATGGGCATTAAGCTCGATTACGCCTCCGTCTATCACCCCCAAACAAATGGTCAAGTCGAACGTGCAAATGGTCTCATTATGAGCGGCATCAAACCCAGACTAGTGCGATCCCTGAAGGAATTAGACATGCACTAGGGCGAGGAGCTCAACTCCGTACTATGGGGACTACGGACCACGCCAAATCGCACTAACGGATACACACCATTCTTCATGGTGTACGGCGCAGAGGCGGTATTGCCCTGGGATATCATTCATGACTCAGCTCGAGTATGCATGTATGAAGAGAGAGAAGCTGAGCTCAATCGGCAGGACAATTTAGATGCCCTGGAGGAGGAGCGCGATGTCGCAAAAGCCCATTTCTCATTCTATCAGCAATAGGCTCGCAGGTATCAAAGCAGAGAAGTACGGGCCAAAACTTATAACGTTGGCGAACTTGTTCTACGCCTACCGGAGAAGAAAAAGGACAAGCTCAAGCCCAAGTGGGAGGGTCCCTTCATCATTGATAAAGTTCTCATCGGAGGAGCGTACCGCCTGCGTGATGCATCAGATAATCGACTCGAGGCGAACCCATGGAACACGGCCAGACTCCGAAGATTCTACGCCTAGCGCTGAACTCTATGTTCATCCCCTTCCCTCCGCCCTTTATATATATATATATATATATATATCCTCTCTCTTTCTTTTTATGGCTCTGAGGCTTTAAGTGTGACTCAACTACATACCCTTGACGCGCTAAATCCTTAAGTATGCGCGCTCACTATACCTGGGGGCTTCTTATATAGAAGCTTAATATAATTATCTTCCTGGCATCTTTCCCACTACATATGTGTCGCTACTCCATATGTACCTTTTCTTCACCATTATATGCATCGATATGACTTAAGTTTTGGCCAAGCTGGGTTGCCTGGCTCCTGTATTTATGCCATACGTTCCCGTTAGTTCGGCTAGGGCATAAGGGGAGCACCTCTACGATTGTTACTGCTGGGTACTCCGGACATGTACCTCGGACTGGGTGAAGCCGAAAGCTAGCGTTCTTAAGGGAATATTCGGTCGGTGAACTAAAGATGTTTCTTACCTATTACAATACAAATCCCCAGATGTTTCATATACTGCATCTTTGTTTGCAGTTCAAACATGCACATTAATGCATGTGTGCCTAGGAAAGGAAAACTTAACGGAACTATTCTCCCTGGAAGATGTTTCTTACTATCCATGTAATATAACATAGCTAGTTGGGTACTTGTCTGTTCAAGCACTTATGACCCCTACGCCTGGTTTCCACGCGTACCCCGGTTTACATAATTGAGCCAGTATTCGGAAACACTCCGAACTGTCGGGTCCGGAGGCTGAAGCGACAAGGTCCGCCATGACAAATGATTTACAATCCGGCTAGGGACAAAATATGTCAATTGAAGTACATAGTCACTTAGACCCACATACTTCTTCTTCTATACCATCCAACAGGCTGTCTAGCCTACAATCCTGTTGGGAATACTTTGCGGCTAATCCTACCTGGTCATATACCAGACTAACGAGAATCTCTTTCCCATCTGACCCTACAAGTCCGACCAGGGCCATGTGATTCGGATCGAGCCTGGTGTACCGTGTTTTCACCATGGCCCAAGCTTCCCTCGCACCTTGTCGACAGGCAGATATTTTCCATAAATGGAAGCGCCCCGCACTCCCTTGAGCAGCTCTACAAGCTCCCCCATGCTTCCTGGCAGGGAGGCGGATGGCCACAAGGCCTTGGCAATACCCTGCATCACATGCCGAACTTGTTCATGCAGTTGCGAAAGCTCTTGCAGAAGATCGCCTGCGGATCCGGGCATCTCCTCTTCGGGACGACCAGTCAGTATACCTACAGACATAACTCTGTTAGCCCGTTTCTTCACCGAACTATATAAAGGATTGTTTGAGCACATACTAAAAATGCCGCGTTGAAGCCTCTTATTCTCCTTCACGGAGTCAGCAAGCTGGGCCGAACATCTTTCAATTCCACGCCCAACCGAGTATTGGCATCCAGGAGATTGTTTTTGTCTCGCCTGACCCATGTAAGTACATGCTCACCGGCCTCTAGTTGTCGTTGAGCTTGTTGTTCATCCTCTTGTAAGATCTCCAGATTCACTCCGGGATTGCCTGCGGAATCTATTGTTAGATCTGTGAACATGCTGAATACCAAACAGTACACGTAATTACGTTTTTTATCGATCAAGAAAAATATTACCAAATGAGGCCTTCTTGGATTCCTCCATTTCGGCAGCTGCCGCCCTTAGCCGGGCTTTGAACTCCTCCAGCTCTTGAGACAAATGGGTGTTCTTCTCTGTAAGAACCTACTCATACAATGATCCTTAAATCAGTTGTGCCAACTATTTCAAGTCTCAGGGGCTACTGATATACATAATTATCAGATTTTGCTTGCCCATATATCTTTTAAATACTGGTATGTGGCTCTAGCAAGCCCATCTTGAGCAGCTCGAATGTACATGTCTCCCGAGTTGAAGGCATTGAACGCCTCTTCGGAGAAATTAGGGTCGCGGAGTGCGTCCCGCCGACGCCGATGATTCATAGTGCTGTCCACTTCGGAATTTGTAGCGGATATTCTATCCACATCCTTTCTTGGAGGACCATCCGGTGTCGTCCCCACGTTAGCCTCCACCCTCGAGGTCGGTTCTGGAGTTTGGCTGGTAGAGGTGTGACGAGCAGGATCCCTAGATACAGTCTGTCGGATACTCTTTCTGCCAAGACACAGTGAACATTGTTATATTTTAAAGATGACAATCATGGAGCATGTTTCAAATCATACCTCTTCGATGGTGGCTCGGTCCTATTCGCTTTCCTTTTAAGCCTACCCGGCTTGGGCGCCCCTTGTTGGTGAGTCGTCGCGGGTTCGGCATAGCACACTGATGGCCTTCCCTATAAAGCACAATACGCATGCGGTGGGTAAGGTGTAAAGAGGGGATCCTCTTCGGAAGTTAGGTCTGCTGTTTCACTTACATATGATGCAGGGAGGAGGTCAGGATAGTCGACAATGATGGCCACCAAGGCGCCGTTGCAGCTTGCCTGGTAAAACATCCTGTCGACAAGCTCCATAAATATGTCTGGATCTTCTTCGAGTCCGGGGTTGAGGGTCCGGTTGTGATCCTCTGGCTGCGGAGGCGGGCTGTGGACCTCCCTCACAGCTTTTTGCAATTCCTGTTATGGACTAGCAAGGTAAATATTTGTGATGAAAGACTGCGGGAATGAATAGAGTTGAGTAAAAGATAGCAACTCACCCAGCTAGGGGGGTTGTACATGGAAAATCCATCCTGTGGCTTAATGCGGATGAACTCCTCTTCTTCTCCTTTATATAAATCGGACAATATTTTTGCTAGTGCGGTGGCGGAGTCCGGACCTTTCCAACCACAGCGGGTGGCATCGTCTTCTCCATTGAAGTGCCACGTGGGATGCCCCCAATACTGGAGTGGCTGCACCCCCCGCATTATGCATATTGACATAACCTCGATTATTGTCAATCCAGATTTGGCCAGCGTTTTTATCCTGCCCATCAGTTGAAGGACCTGTCTGCCATCTTCCTCCTGGGGGCTCCGGGGACGCCAGCTACGACGTTTCTTCAATGGGGCATTCGTGAACTCGGGAAGACCCATTCGGATAGGGTCAGGAAGGGAGACCTCCTCTATATAAAACTACTCGGAAGGCCAGTCTTCGGATGTCTTCTTCGGAGTGTCGAACAGGTATCCGGTCCTGGCGATGCACCATATTTCGGCTCCGCCCACTTGGTATATTGATCCCTCCTGATTGCGAGGGACGAGGCAGAACAGCCTCTTCCATAGCTCGAAATGAGCTTCGCAACCCAGAAATAACTCACAAAGGGTGACATAGCCTGCGATGTGCAGGATGGAGGTAGGGGTGAAGTTGTGCAGCTGGAGGCCATAGTACTCCACGAGCCCACGGAGGAACGGATGGATTGGAAATCCGAGGCCCCTCAGCAAGTAAGGGACAAGGCATACTCGCTCCCCCCTAGATGGGTTGGGAAAGCTCTCCGCTTGCTCTCGGCCATCAAAAGTGGCTAATCCGGCTCGAACGGGGACAAGATATGCAGGGGAGGAACCCCTGGGTCTGCAACTCCACTAATTGGCTGTATGATACGGTACACTTCTCCCAATCACCTAGCTTGGCGATATGAGGGCGAGAGGAGGAGCTGCGGTGGCCGGCCATGATGGGATGGTTTTTTCGGGCATGCTCCGATGGATCCTAGCTTGGGGAAGATGGTGTGTTTTGGATTTCAGGATCCCCGTCTCTTTAATAGACGATCTGTTTACATGGTTAGGGTGGCAAGTGTGAAAATACCCCGACTCCTCACATTCGCTCGACACGTGGACACTAACATTATTAAGATACAGAAGCCGATGAGTGCAACATTAAATGGGAAGCCGGACACTGTTCGTTACAACAGGTACTCTGGAGAATTTGGAGAAGAACCCTCCTTGCAATGCCGAAGACAATCTGCGTGCCAGACTCATCGTCATTGAAGCCTGGTTCAGGGGCTACTGAGGGAGTCCTGGATTAGGGGGTCCTTGGACAGCCGGATTATATGCTTATGCCAGACTGTTGGACTATGCAGATACAAGATTGAAGACTTCGTCCCGTGTCCAGGTGGGACTCTCCTTTGCGTGGAAGGCAAGCTTGGAAATTCGGATATGTAGATTCCCTTCTCTGTAACCGACTCTGTGTAACCCTAGCCCCCTCTTGTGTCTATATAAACCAGAGGGTTTAGTCCGTAGGACAAGAACAGTCATAATCATCGGCTAGCTTCTAGGGTTAGCCTCTACGATCTCCCGGTAGATCAACTCTTGTAATACTCATATCATCAAGATCAATCAAGTAGGAAGTAGGGTATTACCTCCATAGAGAGGGCCTGAACCTGGGTAAACATCGTGTCCCCCGCCTCCTATTACCATTAGCCTTAGACTCACAGTTCGGGACCCCCTACCCGAGATCCGCCGGTTTTGACACCGACAAGGGGCAAATCCCATCTTGGTCAACCATGTCTCGCAGCATGTCTCACAACTCACCCGAAAGCTACCTTTATACCTACCCAATTACGGAGTAGCGTTTGATAGACCCTAAGTGAGTCAATCCTCATCCCGAGAACGTGCGAGGACCTCAGGTCTAGGACATGGTATAGACATTGTACTTGAGACTAACAGAAGACTATATCTCGCTGCGTCTCAAAGCGGGTCCAACTCGGTGATCTCCATCCCCGAGCCCATACTATCGGTTTAGCATCTCCATGCACATGACATGTGAAACATAGTCATCAACTGAGTCGTATACTAGTCAAGGATAAGTGTCCGCATAACCTTATCAACTAGGAACCATTAGAACAATCATCATACAATACATAGTTCCACAAACAAGTCACATACTTATTGATACATATCATTGATGGTGTTCAAGGACAATACAAAGGACTCATGAATACATAGGGAAATATCATCATCACATGATTGCCTCTAGGGCATATCTCCAACAGCCGCGAGGCCCTAGGGTGATCAGGTCAACCTAGGGCAGCCCATAGCTGTCGCGCGCCCTAACAGGGTCCCTCCCGGGCGTGTGGGGTTTTGGCTCCTCAAAAGCGCCCGCCGGCTGTCTTGTGTATCGTGCTTCCGGACGTGTCTCCTTTGATGTGAGCTGCGGCGCATCACCCTCTACATTGGAGGTACACGGTGACGTGTTCGTATGCAAACAATCACGTCCATGACAAGTAGACCGAAAGGATTCTACATCTACTACTATTACTCCACTTTGAGAGTGCTTCTATGCTTTCCTCTCTATTTATTAAGTTCATAACAAACAGAGTAATGCATGAAGTATGATGACATGATGTAGACAAAGTAAACTCAAGCAATATGAATAAACCCCATCGTTTTACCCTTAATGGTAACAATACAAATACGTGCCTCCCTACCCTTTCTGTCACTGGGTGATGACACCGCAAGATTGAACCCATCACAAAGCACCTCTCCTGCTGAAGATAAATCAATCTAGTTGGCCAAACCAAACGGTTAGATCAGAGAGAAACACAAATCTATAACAATCATACAAAATAAAGTTTAGAAAAGACTCAATTACTTTTAATGAATAATCTGATCATAAACCCACAATTCATCGGATCCCAACAGACGCACCGCAAAAGAAGATTACATCGGATAGAACTCCATGAAGATCGAGGAGAACATGGTATTGAAGATCAAAGAGAGAGATGAAGCTATCTAGCTACTAGCTATGGACCCGTGGTCGGTGGTGACTACTCATGCATCATCGATAGGGCAACAAGGATGATGTAGAGGCCCTTTGTGGTTAATTCCCCCTCTGGAAGAGTACCAAAAAAGGCCTCCATGTGAGATTGTGGAAGAACAGAAGCTTGCGGCGACGGAAAAAGTGTTTCTGGTGGCTCTTTGTTGGTTTGGGAATATTTGGGAATTTATAGATGTGGAATTAGGTCAAATAGAGTTGTGTGGGAGTCACGAGCTAAGGGGGCGTGCCTACCCCCTGGGCGTGCCCTATGATCTCGTGGCTCTCCCATAAGGTCTCTATCCTCCTCCCGAACCTTCAAGGTTCCCTTCCAGTCCAGAAAAAATCACCATAAAGTTTCATCGTGTTTGGACTTTGTTTGGTACTGATTTTCTAATAAGCCAAAACCAAGCAAAAAATAGGAATTGGCCCTGGGCACTAGGTTAATAGGTTAGTATACCAAAAATGATATAAAATAAAGGAATATAAAGCATCCAAGATTGATAATATAATAGCATGAACCAATAAAAATATATAGATATGTTGGAGATGTATCAGTATCCCCAAGCTTAATTCCTGCTCGCCGTTGATTTGGTAAATGATAAAAACAGAATCTTTGATGTTGAATGCTACCTAGCATGTTTATCATGTAATCTCTCTTATGGTATAAATATTGAGAAACGATGAAGTAATTAATATTATCATAATAATATCCATGAATATAAGAAGCATGATCATTACTTTTTCAAAATATACGATCCTTAACGAAAGTTATCCCTACTCATTTAATCATTTTAGCATGGCATGGCCCTGCCTTTACTGAATAAATATAAATGAGCACCCAAGTGTCAAACCAGGCAATTGGATCGTACTTCTAACGCACTTCAACATTTTCAACTTCACGTAATACATGAGCGTGAGCCATGGATATAGAATTATAGGTGGAATATAATGCGGTGACAGAGATCAATAGTAGAATGCGGAAAGGAAGAAAGTCTCGCATCAACGAGATCGAGCAACGGGCAATAATGGAGAGGCCCATCAATCGATATCAGTGCGAGGAGTAGGGATTTCCATGCAACGGATGCACTAAGAGCTACAAGTGTATGAAAGCTCAATGGAAACTAAGTGGGTCCTTAATGAATGTCATCCCTACTCATTTAATCATTTTAGCATGGCATGACTCCGCCTTCACCGCATAAATACAAATCATGATCACCCCAGTGTTAAACCAGGAAGTTGGATCGTACTTCTAACGCAGTTCAGCATTTTCAACTTCATGTAATACATGAGTGTGAGCCATGGATATAGCACTATAGGTGGAATATAATGTGGTGATAGACATCAATAGGATAATTCGAAAAGTAAGAAAGTCTCGCATTATCGAGGCTGAGTAACGAGCAATGGAGAGGCCTATCAATCGATATCAATATGGGGAGTAGGGATTTCCATGGAATAGATGCACTAAGAGCTACAAGTGTATGAAAGCTCAACGGAAACTAAGTGGGTGTGCATCCAACTTGCTTGCTCATGAAGATCTCATGCATTTGGGGAAGCCCACCATTGGAATATACAAGCCAAGTTATATAATGGAAAATTCCCACTAGTATATGAAAGTGATAACTCAAGAGACTCTCTATATGAAGAACATGATGCTACTCTCAAGCACAAGTGTGGAAAAAGGATAGTAACATTGCCCCTTCTCTCTTTATCTCTCATTTATTTATATATTGTTTTATTTTTTTCTGTTTGGAGTGTCATCCCGACTTGTGGGGGAATCATGGTCTCCATCATCCTTTCCTCACTGGGGAAGTGCTCTGGTAATGATGATCATCACACTTTTATTTACTTCAACTCGATAAAACTGAAACAATATGACTCTATATGAATGCCTCTCGCAGTGTACCAGGATGTGCAATGATCTAGCATAACATGTATAATAATGATGAATGGTGGTTCTGCCACAAATATCATGTCAGCTCTACATGATCATGCAAAGCAATATGATGATGAACACACAAGTCATGTGACGGAACAGTGGAAGTTGCATGGCAATATATCTCGAAATGTCTATGGAAATGCCATGATAGGTAGGTACGGTGGCTGTTTTGAGGAATATATAAGGAGGCTTATGTGTGATAGAGCGTATCATATAATGGGGTTTGGATGCATCGACGAAGTTTGCACCAAGGATAATGCACGGTACTGATACGTATACATTTTGCATCGTGTTTTCCTACTGTTATTTATAATGTTTTTGGTCATTCTTTCACTTTATAATGCAATTCTAATGCATTTTCTCTCTTAATTTGCAGAATTTACATCGAGAGGGAAATTACCGGTGGCTCAAATCCTGGACCTAAAAAGCTATAGCAGAGGCTATTCTATTGAGATCCAAATGACTTGAAACTTCACAGAGACATTTTTATTGAATATATAGAAAATGATGCAGCAAAGAAATACCAGAGGGGGACACCTATTGCTCAAAGGCAATATGGTGCGGCCAACCCCCTTGGAGTGCAAGGAGAACTTTGATCTTAAACAGGAAGTTGATAAGCTCAAGGAGGAGAATCACACCCTTAGGGGAATCATAGCTAAGAAAATGACCTCATCACCACCACCACCGAAGAAATATACTTGAGTACACGGGTATAGGCACCACCCTTGGCTTGTTCCGAGCTTGGGGGAGGTGCCCCAGTATCATATCGCCATCACTTTTATCATCATTATCTATCTTAGTTCGATCCTAGTTATTTCATGATATAGAAGAATAAAATTTAGGCATGTTCTAGTTTCGAGTGCTTGTTTCGTGATCTATCTATCTATGTAATCGTGTTTGAGAGTTATATAACAAAGAGTAGTTTTGAGTTTTGCTTCTTTACTCTCATGTTTCAATAGTAGCAATAAAAAGAATGAAATATCATATGCTAATCTCATGGTGAGTAATGACTTTACATAAATAGAAGTATAGTTGATAAAATTTATTGAAATTAATGGATGTAGCATTGGTCATTGTTTGCGTTCTAGGAACGGGGGTACCTAGACTTGCCTGCCTGCGGCCTGCGGCGTGGCTCAGGGAGTGGCCTGGTACGACCCATTTTCACCAACACATGCTCAAGACCCTCGCGAGGGGCCAAGCCTCGTGGGACAGACGACAGGAAGCTTCCTCGGGCATAGTCTTGTCAGGCTAGCTTGCGAGGAGGCGGAGAGATCAAGGCAGGGTACCTCACGAGGTGCCCACGACGTAAGCCATGATGACCGAAGCCAGGCGGGCACTAGGCGAGTGCCGGCCTATGCAGAGTCCTTGTTTCCTCTTTGGTGCAAAGGGGGCAAGCGCAGGCAAGAGTATCAAGCAAAGGCAACCATTTCGGTGCAACACGACCAAGACCAGCAGAACGGCAAGATGGAGGTCATCGTGGAGCCCAAGCCATCGTCACCGTCACAGTCTTTGGCAGGCGAGGACCGACTTTAGCCAGGATAAGTGTACTAGATGTTCCCCTTCAAAATGGTCAATTGTTGGTGCCCTTCCCGCTCAATATTTGGGAAGAGGACCAAGGCCTCGCTCTATAAATAGGACTAGCCACCACAGAGTAGGGGCGTCGAAAAGTGATCCGGACCCAAGCCTTCCCAAGAGGCATCACCTCCACAAGAACTCCTCCCCTCGCGAGGTAGTTCTTCCTTTGTATTGTTCCGCACCAGCCCCTGAGGCAATCTACCACACCACAAACTAGAGTAGGGTATTACACCACAATGGTGGCCCGAACTAATATAAACCTCGTGTCCCTTGTGTTGTTCTTCGTGTAGTTCAGATCCTTGCGAGGCGGCGAGACTCGAGTAGGTGGGAGGTGTGATCTCCGCGCGCACCCCAGAGTTCGAACCTTGAGGGTCTGTCGGAACCCGAAATCTGACATTTGGCGCGCCAGGTAGGGGTGCACCGGAATCCGCCTTCCGCCGCCCTGTGTTGCGCCGCCCGTCGCATCCATGTCAGATGCTCGTCGAGCCCGCGCCGAGTGCCGGGCCGCTCTCGCCACTCACGTCGCCCAGACGGCCCCCGTCGGCGGATGCCCCCATCGTTCCCTGTCGCCTGCCATCAATGCCGCCACCGACCCGACGGGGAATGAGCAGTAGGCGTCGTCCATGCATCCCTCGGTACAGCGAGAAGGCCGCACCGCCACCCCGTCGCTGACTCCAGCTAGTTCCTTGTCCCACGCCCGTCATGCTCCTGTGGACACGCATGCCGCGCTGCTCCTGGCACGGGAGCTCCTGCACTGCCGTCCCATCGACGACCTCTACGACGAGTGGCTCGCCTGCATCACCGAGCTCGTCAGCGCCGCTGGGGGCTCCCCTGCGCCATCCCTCTCGATGCACCGCGCCCTGCCCTGTGCGGGCAACAAAGCTCTGGGGGCGCCTCAGCCGCCTCCCCCTCAAGAAGGCACCTTGGCCCCAAGGCGCGTGGCCCCTGGACGGAACCCACTCCGTCCGGCGCCAGCACAGCAAGAGAAGAGCTGCCAAGAGATCCCTCGTCTCCAAGAAGCTGCCCGTGTGCTCCCCGCACCGGCCCGTCACGACCGCGCTCCTGCTCCAGCGCGCCAAGACCCCGCGCTGCTCCTGGCGGCAGCGCACGGAGACTTCCAAGATCGAGCTCTCCGTCACCAAAGGCCTCCCGTGGCCACTACAGGCTGTCGTGCCTTCACCGCCGAGCTGCGCAACATGGCCTGGCTGGGCAAGTTCAAGCCAGATCTGCCCCCGCGCTACGATGGCACGGCTGACCCTGCGGAGTTCCTCCAACTCTATGAGCTGGGCATTGAAGCCGCCAACGGGGACGAGAGGGTCATGACGAACTGGTTTCCCATGGCGCTCAAGGACAGTGCCCGCACCTGGCTCCTGAACTTGGCTCCTAGCACGATTTCCTCCTGGGACAAGATGCGCACCCGATTCATCGCCAACTTCCAAGGCACCCCCGACCGGCCCCCGACCATGAGCGACTTGTGCCACATCAAGCAACATCCAGGAGAGACCCTGCAAAAGTTCATCCAGCATTTCAACAACGCTCGCCTTAAGATCCCCAGGGTGTCTGAGGAGGCCATCATCTCAGCCTTCTCTGACGGCATGCGTGACGTCAAGATGAAAGAGGAGCTTGCGATCCATGAAGACATGTGCACCTCCCTGGAGCTGTTCAACTTGGCGACCAAGTGCGCTAGGGCTGAGGAAGGACGCCTTTCCCTCCTTGAGCTGCCGGCTGTCGACCCAGAAGAGAAGAAGCCCAAGGTCAAGGACGTGAAGCGCAAGGGAGCTGCCGTGCTAGCAGCAGAACCGGACACCAAGCAAGGCAGGGATCAGCCTGAGTCATCCAAGGGCAGCCGGTACTGCGTGTACCACGAGCTCCACACCCACAACACCAACAAATGCCAAGAGCTTAGGGCCGTGTGGGATGTGCGTGCCGGCCGATGCCCCGAGCGCAACGACCGGGGCTATGGCTGAGGAGAAGGAAGAGGTGAGGGACGATGGGAAGACCGTGGCCCTCACCAAGGTTGGTGTGACCAACCTCGCGAGGACCGCTGGCAGGACCAGCCTCGCGAGGGAGGTTGGAGGGATCAGCCTCGCGAGGATCGCCCACAAGGCAACGCGGGCCTCCCTCCTCTGCCACCACAGCCAAGGAGGAATGAAGACCATCATCAGGACGAGGGGGCTGGAGGCTTCCAGGAGCCGCGCGCAATCGCTTGCATCTTGGGCGGCGCTCAGGCCCCGGCCTCTCAACGCATCTTCAAGCAGTTTGCTCGCGAAGTGAATGTAGTCCTCCCCAAGCTCGAGGCCACACGCCCCCTCAGGTGGTCAGCATGCGCCATCACGTTCAGCTCAGCGGATCAGCTCTAGTGTGCGGCCACAGCCGGAGTCCTCCCGATGCTTTGTTCCCCAATCATCAGCAATGTGCAAGTCACCAGGACCCTCATCGATGGCGGAGCAGGGCTCAATGTCCTGTCCGTCGAGACATTCAACAATCTCCAAGTACCATACAATCATCTTCAGCCAACCAAGCCTTTCTCAGGAGTCACTGATGGTTCCACGGTTCCGATAGGGCAGGTCCGCCTTCCTGTTACCTTCGGGAAGCGCGACAACTACCGCACCGAGCTCATTGACTTTGACGTCGCGCACATTTGCCTGCCGTACAATGCCATCCTCGGGTACCCAGCTCTGGCCAAGTTCATGGCCGTGACTCATCACAGCTACAATGTCCTCAAGATGCCAGGAAGCGGTGGAGTCATCACGGTGCCTTGTGAAGAGAGGGATGATGTGTGTTCTCTGGAGCGTGCTTTTCAAGCCGCGCCAATTGAAGACCCAGATCACAGGAGCGGAAGGCTTCCCGAGGCAGCCCCTAAGAAGAAGAAGACACCGCCTAGTTCGAACCCTCGGGGGGCAGGCCCCTCAGGGTCCGCGCCCGTTCAGGGGGCACCTCCTTCTGTCGCATAAGAAGGCGCGCCCGGCGCCCTCCTCGAGCAAGGCTCGGGGGCTCTCTCTTGGAGGGCCATCGACTTTGCTAAGATCACGAGGGTGGCGCTCGGGCACCACTTGGAGGCGTGTTTCAAAGCACGTTTCCCTCAAGAAGGAGCAAGGCAAGGAGGGCCAAACCCTCAAGAGTTCGTCAGCGAGATCATTCAGGAGTCAAGAGTCATGAGTGGCAGCCGCCGCTTACCCGCCGTAGCTCCCCATCCGGGCAAGGATGGTGGGATGCGCGTCCGCTGTCGACATACCAGGACTCAACCGAGCCGCCTCTCAGGAGCGCCTCTGGCCCTCACGCGTGGTACGCTGCGAAGGTCCACCCCACAGCTATGTTTGCATGCCTTACGGCTTGCAGAACGTGGCTGCTGTGCATCAGCGCCTCATGAGGAGCATCCTAGAGGCTCAAGCGGCCAGGCATTCCACAGTCCTGGCAGAGATGGAGATGGTCCGCGAGGAGCCGCCAGCACCTCCGGAGCCTCCCGAGGCTCTTGGGCCTGGGGGCTCGTAAAGATCGGCTTCTGCAGCGCACGCCATCCGCTACTTCAGCATCCCTTCATCTTCAACATCATTAGGTGACATCCTTCGAGTTTCATTTTCAGCTGGGAGCGCCCCCAGGGCTGCATCATTCCCAGGCCGCGTGGGTCCGTCCCTGCGGCATGTATCCCTTTGATTCTTGTTTTTAGCTTACTTTATTGGGGGCGCCCCACAGGCTGCATTATCCCCAAGTCTCTCGGGCCCGACCCAGTGGTGTTCACCTTTTTCTGCGCCTATCTAGATGGATTTGCTCCTTCATGATTAACGTGCTTGACTTAATCGCCCGCTCGATAGATACCAACTGATGGAGCTGCTCCCTAACGGCACGACGCTTGCGCATGAGTCTGTCCCTGCAACATCGACAAACCTGATTGGTTGAGCTCTGGCCGCGGCAACCCTGCAAGGCGCCACCTCACCAAGCCTTCAGTGCCCTCGTCACCCTTCCAGAGCAACCAGCAGCTAGCTGGCAATTGTAACGGCAAACTCTCGTTCTTCTTGTGATGAGCTCACAAGATCTCTTTAAGGAGCAGCGTCGAGCGAGGCCTTCACGGTGTCTCCTTCACTCTCGTCCGCGCGAACCGCTTGCACGTTAAAGGGGGGTACCTCAGCATCGTGACTCATGGACTCTTACTGGCTCTCCAGACCTCACCTCCTGGCCTTGTCCACGGCATCGCGACCTGGCATACCAGCGATGCCTGAGCTCGCTCGAGGGCCGGGACCTGGGGACGTAGAGCACGAAGGGGAGTAAAGGCGAGAGGGAAGAGACATTTGGGGACCTCGCCAAGCAACTCCTCAGCTGCCGATGCGCGGGCCTGGCGCCGCGCCAAGGAGTGGCTTCTGACTCCCGAGATAAGTCATCCTCCGGAAATACTAGCTATCGGAGCACCAACCTCGCACCTAATGCAGTCCCGTTTTGGCAACGTCGCACTCCTTTTTCACCAAACGTTGGCTGCTTGAGCGCTAAAGGGGACCTCCTGGGCATCATGACTCAGGGGCTCTTACTGGACCCCGGGCCGCTCACCTCCTGGCCTTGACCACGGCATCGTGACCTGGCATACCAGCGACGGCTGAGTCTTGCCTTGGGACCGGGACCTGTCGACGAAGAGCATCCAGTCCTTGCGAGGTTCGAAAGGAGGAACTAAGCTAAGACGGGACGAGCATCTCACACCGCTTCACGATTAGGATCATATTAACAAATGGAACTACAGGCACCTTACAAACCCCCACGGGGTGTGTTCTTGGCTCCTCGCAGGAACAAAAGACGCGAACCCTAAGCGGGTCTAACTATAGGGACCCTGACGACAGACGCCATCATCAATAGTGGGCTGCGCAAGGCCGGCGCCAGCCTCATCCAGATCAGCCACATCGACTGCCGGGCGTGCCGGCCCTGCTCCAGGCACGGCGCGAGCTCGGAGGCTCGTAGCTACCATCGCACGTCGCCGGAGTCAGAAGGATCTCAAAAGAGTCGCTGGACCCTCCGGAGCACCTGCTGCCATCAGAGGAGCTGCTGGAAGAGCAGGCGGCGGTAGGCCTGGTCCCCGCCGCTCCAGAACTTCGGCCGCTGCCTCTGGGACAACACTCCAGCCGGCGCCCATCTTCGTCGAAGACCTTGAAGAGCATCAAGGAGGCGCCATCGTAATCCAGATGGATCACAAGGGCCCCCTCTGATCGGCAGACTCGGGCGATCTCGCCCCAGCCCCGGGTCATGAAGACCTTGCCCGGAGTGACGGCCTTCACATCCGGTTCGGTCACAGGAGTATGGTAGTCGGCGTGCTGCAGCCAGAGTTTGAGAGGCCACCTTGGAGGAATCTCGCAGGCGAAGGAGGTAGGAAGACGAATCCAAGATCGAGGAGGCATGGCGGCGTGAAGCACAAGCTCGCGAGAGGAGCCCTCGGCGTGAACTCCGGGAGGAACAACGCGCACCGCTGTAATCCGCCGGCGGCGACGGCGCCTCTAGCGGTGCCACTCGGCGCATGCGCCTTTAGGACCCTCGATCCAGGTGAACCATGTCACATCCCTAGCTTTACCCTGGCCTTGGACTAGCTTGGTTGCTGCATCATGTTTAAATTCAAATGAAATTTGAATTGAGGAATTTTCAAAGCCTCAGAATCCTTTAAAAAAATGATCAAGATAAAAATTGCTTCAAATAAGTCCAAGAAAATGTTCTTGTTATCCTCTGGAAATATTGGCAAGAGGTAAAATCCAAACCAATATTTTCGGTATCTCAGAAACATTTATTTTGGGTATTTGAATTAAATCAATAGCTATTTGAATTGGACTTATATCTACTGTTAAATAAATATAGGTCCAATAATTCTGAAATATTTTTGTGGAGCATTGTTTTAATTCTTTTAGCTCCTAAAAATATTGTCAGAAGCAAAATAAATTGAATTGGTTTCAAAACCAAATTCAAAACAAACCTGCAAAATAGAAAACAGAATTAAAACAGAAAGAGAGAGAGAGAAAGAACCGTACCTGGGCCACTTACCTGTAGCCGGCCCAGCTCCTCCCGCTGGCCCAGCCCACCTCCTCCCCCTTGTCCTCTTCCTCCTCTGCCAGGAGGACGAACAGAGGCGAGGCGTGGCGCGCGCCCGAGAGGCCTCGGCCACCTCCTGTTTCCCCCCCTGGCCACCTCCTGCCTGGTTGCCTCCCTCCTCGACGCCCGGAGACGCCACGCACTCCCCCTCGCCCCCTGCACCTCTCCTCTCTCCCCCTGGACCCCATTC
>NC_041383.1:542266904-542397533 GCF_002162155.2 Triticum dicoccoides
AGCTACTCCGGCGAGGTTCCGCCGTCGCCATGGTCGCCGGCGTCACTAGCCGACGTGGCCGCGTGATTAGCACTAATCACGGCCAGCTAACCTCCCCAGAGCCGCTGACGTATGGGCCCCACGCCCTTATTTAATCCTTATCATTTTCTGTTAAGTTTAACCTAACCACCATGGGCCCACACGTCAGCTTTGACCAAGCTGACGTGGCTGTTGACTTGGTCCCACCTGTCAGTGTCACTAACCAGCACTAGTCACTGACCAGTGGACCCCACTGGTCAGGTTTGACCCGGACCAGCCCCTGTTGACCCGCTGACGTCATGATGATGTCAGGCTGACGCAATAAGTATTTTCTGGATTTAAAAATAATCAGGAAATTCCAGAAAATAGCTAAAACTTCAATAAATCATAGAAACTCAACCGTAACTCCAAATTAAATAATTTATATATGAAAAATTATCAGAAAAATTCAAGGAATCCATCTGTACCATTTTCATGCATGTTAGAACAACTTATAGCTGCTGTTTAGCACAAATGAATTAAATGACATTTGAATAATCACATATGGAGTTTGAATTTGAATCTTGTATTCAAACCAACTTCATTTAATCTGTTGCTAGTTGCATTAGCTCAAAACACATTCATTTTGCCATGTCATGATCATGCATCATATTGTGCATTGCATTGGTTGTGTTCCCTTTTGTGTTGCCGGTATTTGTCCCCTCTCGATAGACGTGATACCGATGATGTGATCGTTGACACTGATGAAGACTCAATGTTATCTTCAGAAGTGCCAGGCAAGCAAAACCCCCTTGTTCATTCCGATACAATCCTACTCTCTCGCTCCTGCTCTCTTTTACTGCATTAGGACAACAACGATTCATCTGTTACTTGCTGCGGTAGCTGAACCCCTTTATCCTTTGCATGACCTGTCATTGCCACAGTAAATAGATGAAACCCACTAGCATGAGTAGGAGTTGTTTGAGCCCTGTTGTGCCTACTCATTCATGTTTGTTTGACATGCCTGCTACTGTTTAGAGTTGAGTCAGGTCTGATTCATCGGGGATGAATCAGAGGCGGGTGGACATGTCCTACTGAGTGTGAGCTAAGTGTGTGAACACGATTTGGTAAAGGTAGCGGTGAGAGGCCATGTAGGAGTACATGGTGGGTTGTCTCATTGAAGCCGTCCTCAGGAACTGAGTTCTGTGTTTGTGATCCATGATTCAGCTACTACCATACATTGGGCCCTGAAATATGACCCCACTCGACTTCTTATTCACCCTTGTCCTCTGTCCAGGAGTTGCAAGTAGTTTCTGGTGTTTGTAGTATGCTGGAGGCCGTGGACAGCGCTGACCGTAGGGGTGGGCTGTGATGCGGTAGGCACGTGGCCGGGTATACCGGGCGCCCGTTTGGTGTCACGGAACCCTGTTCACATCGTTTGGGGCTGTGAGCGAAACTCCGGCCGGATCTCCTCATGGATGGAACCCGAATAGGCGATAAACCTGGACTAGAGACTTGAGTGTTTAGGTAGGTCGTGGTCTACACCCACGTCGGCTTTCGCTTGAAGTCTGCCGAGCACATGTCGTGTGCAGACGCTAAGTGGTGGAAACATGTATGAAGAAGTACACCCCTGCAGGGTTAACATCATCTATTCGAATAGCCGTGTCCGCGGTAAAGGACTTCTGGGTTGCTTATATCAGTTCATAGACAAGTGAAAGTGGATAATCTAAAATACGCAAGATAAGCGTGAGTGCTATGGATGGCGTTCTCGTAGGGAGACGGGAGCGGATCCATAGTGGTGTATTGGTTGGTGAATATGTGGACTCGTGTGCGCCACCTCAAAAGAGTTACATTGCAGTCGTAGTTCAGGATAGCCACCGAGTCAAAGCTGGCTTGCTGCAGTCAAACTCCACCATCCCCTTTGCTGATAATGATGCATGTGTAGATAGATCTGATGTAAGTCTTGCTGGGTACATTTGTACTCACGTTTGCCTATTTTATGTTTTTGCAGAGAGACTTCAGTCTCGCTAGTAGTTTCGCGTGGACTTCGACGTTTAGCTTGTTACCTCAGCTACGATCTTGTGCCCCGGCAGGATCTGGTAGATAGTCAGGCTTCTCAGCCTTTTTCAGTTATAGATGTCTGTACCCAGCCATGATAGCTTCCGCTTGTGCTTTGATTTGTATGCTCTGATTGTTGGGTCATGAGACCCATGTTTGTAATATCTCGCTCCTCGGAGCCTATTGATTAAATACTTGAGTCGTAGAGTCATGTTGTGATGCCATGTTGTATTTGCACATATCGAGCATATTGTGTGTATGTTATTGGAATGCTTGGTATGTGTGGGATCTGACTATCTAGTTGTTTATCCTTAGTAGCCTCTCTTACCGGGAAATGTCTCCTAGTGTTACCGCTGAGCCATGGTAGCTTGCTACTGCTCTGGAACACTTAGGCTGGCCGGCATGTGTCCTTCTTCGTTCCTGTGTCTGTCCCTTCGGGGAAATGTCACGCTTTGAGTACCGGAGTCCTGTTAGCCCGCTACAGCCCGGTTTACCGGAGTCCTGCTAGCCCAGTGCTACAGCCCGGACCCACTTGCTGATGACCGACACGTTCGAAGCTGGGTCATGGATGCCTGTCCCTGTAAGTCTGTGCCACTTTGGGTTTACGACTAGTCATGTCAGCCCGGGCTCTTTATCATATGGATGCTAGCGACACTATCATATACGTGAGCCAAAAGGCGCAAACGGTCCCGGGAAAAGGTAAGACGACACCCGTGGGGATACCGTGCGTGAGGCCGCAGAGTGATATAAGGTGTTACCAGCTAGATCGATGTGACATCGAGTCGGGGACCTGACACAAACCAACTTCATTTAATCTGTGGCTAGTTGCATTAGCCCAAAACACATTCATTTTGCCATGTCATGATCATGCATCATATTGTGCATTGCATTGATTATGTTTCCTTCTGTGTTACCGGTATTTGTCCCCTCTCGATAGACGTGATACCGATGATGTGATCGTTGACACTGATGAAGACTCAATGTTATCTTCAGAAGTGCCAGGCAAGCAAAACCCCCTTGTTCATTCCGATACAATCCTACTCTCTCGCTCCTGCTCTCTTTTACTGCATTAGGACAACATCGATTCATCTGTTACTTGCTGCGGTAGCTGAACCCCTTTATCCTTTGCATGACCTGTCATTGCCACAGTAAATAGATGAAACCCACTAGCATGAGTAGGAGTTGTTTGAGCCCTGTTGTGCCTACTCATTCATGCTTGTTTGTCATGCCTGCTACTGCTTAGAGTTGTGTCAGGTCTGATTCATCCGGGATGAATCAGAGGTGTGTGAACATGTCCTACTGTGTGTGAGCTAAGTGTGTGAACACGATTTGGTAAAAGGTATCGGTGAGAGGCCATGTAGGAGTACATGGTGGGTTGTCTCATTGAAGCCGTCCTCAGGAACTGAGTTCTGTGTTTGTGATCCATGATTCAGCTACTACCATACATTGGGCCCTGAAATATGACCCCGCTCGACTTCTTATTCACCCTTGTCCTCTGTCCAGGAGTTGCAAGTAGTTTCTGGTGTTTGTAGTATGCTGGAGGCCGTGGACAGCGCTGACCGTAGGGGTGGGCTGTGATGCGGTAGGCACGTGGCCGGGTATACCGGGCGCCCGCTTGGTGTCACGGAACCCTGTTCACATCGTTTGGGGCTGTGAGCGAAACTCCGGCCGGATCTCCTCATGGATGGAACCCGAATAGGCGATAAACCTGGACTAGAGACTTGAGTGTTTAGGTAGGTCGTGGTCTACACCCACGTCGGCTTTCGCTTGAAGTCTGCCGAGCACATGTCGTGTGCAGACGCTAAGTGGTGGAAACATGTATGAAGAAGTACACCCCTGCAGGGTTAACATCATCTATTCGAATAGCCGTGTCCGCGGTAAAGGACTTCTGGGTTGCTTATATCAGTTCATAGACAAGTGAAAGTGGATACTCTAAAATACGCAAGATAAGTGTGAGTGCTATGGATGGCGTTCTCGTAGGGAGACGGGAGCGGTTCCATAGTGGTGTATTGATATGGTGAATATGTGGACTCGTGTGCGCCACCTCAAAAGAGTTACATTGCAGTCGTAGTTCAGGATAGCCACCGAGTCAAAGCTGGCTTGCTGCAGTTAAACCCCACCATCCCCTTTGTTGATAATGATGCATATGTAGTTAGTTCTGATGTAAGTCTTGCTGGGTACATTTGTACTCACGTTTGCCTATTTTATGTTTTTGCAGAGAGACTTCAGTCTCACTAGTAGTTTCGCGTGGACTTCGACGTTTAGCTTGTTACCTCAGCTACGATCTTGTGCCCCGGCAGGATCTGGTAGATAGTCAGGCTTCTCAGCCCTTTTCAGTTATAGATGTCTGTACCCAGACATGATAGCTTCCGCTTGTGCTTTGATTTGTATGCTCTGATTGTTGGGTCATGAGACCCATGTTTGTAATATCTCGCTCCTCGGAGCCTAATGAATAAATACTTGAGTCGTAGAGTCATGTTGTGATGCCATGTTGTATTTGCACATATCAAGCATATTGTGTGTATGTTATTGAAATGCTTGGTATGTGTGGGATCTGGCTATCTAGTTGTTTATCCTTAGTAGCCTCTCTTACCGGGAAATGTCTCCTAGTGTTTCCACTGAGCCATGGTAGCTTGCTACTGCTCTGGAACACTTAGGCTGGCCGGCATGTGTCCTTCTTCGTTCCTGTGTCTGTCCCTTCGGGGAAATGTCACGCGATGAATACCGGAGTCCTGTTAGCCCGCTACAGCCCGGTTCACCGGAGTCCTGCTAGCCCAGTGCTACAGCCTGGATTCACTCGTTGATGACCGACACGTTCGATGTTGGGTCATGGATGCCTGTCCCTGTAAGTTTGGGCCACTTTGGGTTTACGACTAGCCATGTCAGCCCGGGCTCCTTATCATATGGATGCTAGCGACACTATCATATACGTGTGCCAAAAGACGCAAACGGTCCCGGGCAAAGGTAAGGCGACACCCGTGGGAATACCGTGCGTGAGGCCGCAAAGTGATATGAGGTGTTACATGCTAGATCGATGTGGCATTGAGTCGGGGTCCTGACAGCGTTGGTATCAGAGCTTGACTGCCTGTAGGATTACCAAGCCAAACTGGTCGAAGTTGACTCTAGAAATTCTTTAGTTATATAAGGGAATTGATTGTGGGATGGAACATAAGGCTCTTTTTACTCCTTATACCTCATGGCCTTCTGATCTGAGACATCATCTTCTCTTCTACGGGGATTAAGAACTAGGCTATCTCTTCTTCCTATCAGGATCACGTGTACTAATCTGTAGACTTATAGATTGTTGGATTTAAGCTTGAGTTCAGTTTCTTCTACTTCCGTACGTTAACTGTTGATCTCGAAACCTTGATATTTTGTTTCTGAGTGGTTATGCCACCATTTTTGTGAATGTCTCAAATCTTTTCTGAGCATTTACAGCCGTTATGCTGTCCGAGTCATCCCAGGTTTCTAAATAGTCGGATGCATTTGCAAATCCTTTTCTTCCCGTTTCAATGTTCCCATGGGCCAGATTAACCACACTAATCAGTGAATTGAGGTACTCCGTTACCTTGACATATATGTTGGAGATATTATTATGACCCTAGGTGTCTTAGGGGATCATCTAGTAATTTAGCCATGATTTGTGTTCCCAGTGTGATGATTCTGGCCATCATTCTCGAAAGCATCCCGTGATGCTACTTAGTAGTAGGTATTCTATTCCTGGGTTCTTGAACCCGAGATTCACTCTACTTACTTCATGTTCATAGTAATTGCTAGCGCCTTTAGGATATTAGTAACCTTTGGGATAGTCCTTGAAGTCCGTGGTATCTTCTTCTTCCAGATACCACGAACTACTTATGGCAGAAGTTCCTCGTTGAACTGAAATTTCAAAAAAGTATTATTTTTGATGAGTTCTCCATTATATATTGTGGCTCTGCCAGTTCTACCTTTCCGCATGGGTTATCCGGAAGAAATATGTTGAACTTGGTTCGACATACTAATCTATGCATCCACAACTCAGAAAATTATATGTTCTTTTGAGTTGTTCTCTTTAGTTGCATTCTGACCTTCGTCTATCAATTGATAGTCAAGAGTATGCGTGTGTTCGTTTATCGATGCCTATTACTCTTGTGGTCCGTCAAGCCATTCTGTCCTGAATGACTTGGAGAAACAAACTCCAGTACCTCGTCCATATCTAGGATTGGGTCAAAGTAGTTGTATTCCGCAGATCAAATGCCAATCCAGCTTTTGGTTCTGTTCTACCTTGGAGTATTACCTTATTCTATATCGAGATTGTTATAGGAATTGCACACCATCCTATGAACTCTTGGTACAGTGATACTTCTCACCATCATGAGTCATTCCTCGGCCCTCGTGTTGATGCAACCGGAATACCGACAAATGAATTGTGATGTGTGAAATCAATACTCCCAGCAACCTCGTTGCTTGGTAGTTAAAGGATAATAATTTCATTCTTGGCGTGTTGGTTTTTGAATCATCCTTCTAAGACTGATCGTGCTACCTAGTCCTTATTTCGGTGCACCCTTCGATTGATGAGTTAGGATCTTGTCAAGTCCTCACTCATTTGATTATATCGTCTTGCCCTCAAAAGCGAGATTGTTCTTGAGCTTAGTAACATACCGGTGGTTCGTGATTTTCTGAATGTCTTCTCGGAAGTATCACCAGGTCGTCACCTGACCGTTATGTTGAGCCCGTGATCAAGTTGGTTTCTTATGAACCACCTTCTTTCCAAGAATCGGTGTTAGATATCCCTGAGCTAGTTGGTTAAGCTGGACAACAACTTGGAGAGTTGGAAGATAAAAGCTTGTCTGACTTAGTTCGTTCCAAAGGGATATTCTTGTGTAGTGTGTCTTGAAGAAAGATGATATCTTCATCGATTGGTCCCTGTGATCAGTTGTTGGACCTATTGTCTTATCAATCCTTTGATTTGAGTGTGGGCCATCGTCAAATCAAATCAGTACCAACGATGCTCGTAATGTTGTCTTATTCATGGTTGATCCCTCGAGCATACACCATTACATCTTTGGTCTGACCAATGCTATCACCGTGTTCACTTAACTATGGAATTCCTTTTAAAAGGAAACCCGGATGAATTGTTGTTGAGCCCATTGACAACATCCTTATCTCCTCCATGATTTTGTTGAGCATTAAGCTAGTGTTGGAAATTTTTGAAAGCATTTGTTCATGCTAGCTCATGAAGCATATGTTGGATGTAAGAAGTGACTTCCTCTAGTTCATGTGCATCTGATGCAAGTTGCCGCCGTGGATTCGAGAAAGTCAATGTTGCTTTCTTTGGAATCATTCCAAATCAGTCATGCACACGTGCGAAGTATTCTGTGGTTCGGAGACTTGCAACCTCCATTCCATATGTATATCCTAGCACACCAAGCCACTGATTGATTTGTTCAAGGAGAAGGAGTATCTTCATAAGAGCTAATCCGGACTTATGAAAGAACTTCGATACCCTCGCTGATGGTTCCCAACCAGAACTCGGTAGTGTTTTATTGTAAGACTACCATGTGGGCATGCTTGTCTGGGACAACGTGTTCACATGTTTGTAGCAGAACCAGCTCATGTTTTGGAGCTTGCTATCCTAGTTCATCTCCCGAGAATCCCGCAACGTCATCTCGTTGATTTGTGTTGCAAACTTTCATTCTTCTTCCTAGACTCGATGAGTCTGAAATATCCTGACACCAACCAGATCTGAATCTCAGGCAGATATGATGGTTGGAACATTTCCCCAAGAACTATAATATTGGTTCCTCGATAACTGGTAAAGTGGATGTCGTGGCCAGCACCACCCAACCGAAAGACCTATTATTGTAGTATCTTGATTGAAGAAGTTGGCCACCTCCCCATAAGGATTTCGTAGGATTTACCTCCGTAACTGTTCCTTATGGATTCTATTGCTCCCGAAGTCCGACCTTTTACTTGATGTTCTAGTTATCAAACCATATCTATGAATGGGATACACTAGCACATCAAGGAGAACATTAGAAACGGAGTGCTAAATGTCTCTCGGTCGATCATCCAGATTTTATTTCCTTGGCCTCGCTAAGATGAAATCTGAGAAGTGTTGTCTTCCTTTGCATCTGCATCATCCATCATCATTCATCATGGTAGCAAGTTGTGTTGCCAGGATCCTTGACACGGATGTTGGTAAAACCTTGATGAATATGGAAATGCTCAAGTTCTTGAGAGCACGCACAAGCGCTACGTGTTATCACCGGCACTAACTGGGTTTGCTCTCAGTTTCCTCGGCAATGCTATGACCTATTCAAACAGTGAATTCACTCCCTATTGTTGGGTTCTTCCCCAGCTACCAGAATCATTCCCAGCATTTGCATTCTGTTCCCAGCTTGCACCGCCATTGTGCCATTCTACCATGGGTCTCTTCGATTTCCGGTGATAAGCAAATTCATCCATTACGTTGTCTTCAACAAGGTAATCCACATCATCCAAGTCCGAGTATGCCATTCTACCGACCCCCTCCAAACGATCGTTGTGAATTGCCTTAGGCTGGTATGAAGAGTTTTCAATGATCTCTGAATCAAAGGTAATTCTTTTTGCCACTTAAGGAAATAATCTACGAATCACCCTCCTCCAGGATGTTTCGTCGTGGTTTCATGGCAACTAAACTCCTCGCTACGTGGACAATATTTTACCACCTTCTTAAGTGTGGAATTGTTGTCTACCTAGTGAACCTTCGTCATCCGTTTCTTTCCACCCCTCTTGATGTGTATCTCGTGTCTCAACCCGAGAGTTGGTCCTATGTCTCATTCCGTGAGTTGTTCGATCTTCGAGGAGATCGACCCTTCTAGAGTCTCCTTCTTCCCTCCATGTCATGTTGGCAGGATTTCTCAGAGCAAGACATCAAGACAAAGATGGTGATCGAATCAACGTTCATTTGAAGTGCACCCTGGATCATGAAGATTATACTAGTTTGCGTTTCCCCTTCATCTTACCCTACGCTTGAATCTCGAGACGAGATTCTTGTTTAGTGGGGGTGAGTTGTCACATCCCTAGCTTTACCCTGGCCTTGGACTAGCTTGGTTGCTGCATCATGTTTAAATTCAAATGAAATTTGAATTGAGGAATTTTCAAAGCCTCGGAATCCTTTAAAAAAATGATCAAGATAAAAATTGCTTCAAATAAGTCCAAGAAAATGTTCTTGTTATCCTCTGGAAATATTGGCAAGAGGTAAAATCCAAACCAATATTTTCGGTATCTCAGAAACATTTATTTTGGGTATTTGAATTAAATCAATAGCTATTTGAATTGGACTTATATCTACTGTTAAATAAATATAGGTCCAATAATTCTGAAATATTTTTGTGGAGCATTGTTTTAATTCTTTTAGCTCCTAAAAATATTGTCAGAAGCAAAATAAATTGAATTGGTTTCAAAACCAAATTCAAAACAAACCTGCAAAATAGAAAACAGAATTAAAACAGAAAGAGAGAGAGAGAGAGAACCGTACCTGGGCCACTTACCTGTAGCCGGCCCAGCTCCTCCCGCTGGCCCAGCCCATCTCCTCCCCCTTGTCCTCTTCCTCCTCTGCCAGGAGGACGAACAGAGGCGAGGCGTGGCGCGCGCCCGAGAGGCCTCGGCCACCTCCTGTTTCCCCCCCTGGCCACCTCCTGCCTGGTTGCCTCCCTCCTCGACGCCCGGAGACGCCACGCACTCCCCCTCGCCCCCTGCACCTCTCCTCTCTCCCCATGGACCCCATTCCCTCCTCTGCTTCCCTCTCGCGCACACCACCGAGTGGAGCTCGCCTCATCGTCGCCGTACCATGGCCACCGCCACCCCCTCTCCTCCCCGACGTGCTCCTGAGCTCCGCAGTGCCTCCCTCGACCTCCCCGTCGACTCACGCGACCGGAGAAGCCCCGAAGCGCCGTCCCGACGCTTTTCCCCTCCTCGGCCACCGAGGACCGCCGCCGTCGATTCGCCGGACCCCGTGCCTCCCCTGCCTCGCCAGCAGCACCAGAAGAACCGCGGTGAGCCGCTGCATCGTTTCCCCCATGCCTCGTTGCCTAATTCGCCCCCTAGCCGCTCCCTCCACCGGAGCCGAGACGCTCCGCCGCACGGGCTCGTCGCCGGTGAAGCTCCGGTGACCTTTTGGTCCCAAGCATGCGTCCGTTGCACTCGTTGCGTCCCGTAGAGTAAAACTAGCGCGACAACCGTCTTGTTTGCACACCGCAGCACCGGTCCCGCGAACCCCCGAGCTCAGGCCGCCGCCGGGGTCGATGCCGCGCTCAACTCTGGCCACCCCACGCCCTCTCGTGGGTCCCCCTAGATGCGCGGGAGCACGGGCTTCCTCCTGGTGCCCTCAGGGTGCCCCACCGCAGCCTGTAGTGCCATCCCGAGCTACTCCGGCGAGGTTCCGCCGTCGCCATGGTCGCCGGCGTCACTAGCCGACGTGGCCGCGTGATTAGCACTAATCACGGCCAGCTAACCTCCCCAGAGCCGCTGACGTATGGGCCCCACGCCCTTATTTAATCCTTGTCATTTTCTGTTAAGTTTAACCTAACCACCATGGGCCCACACGTCAGCTTTGACCAAGCTGACATGGCTGTTGACTTGGTCCCACCTGTCAGTGTCACTAACCAGCACTAGTCACTGACCAGTGGACCCCACTGGTCAAGTTTGACCTGGACCAGCCCCTGTTGACCCGCTGACGTCATGATGATGTCAGGCTGACGCAATAAGTATTTTCTGGATTTAAAAATAATCAGGAAATTCCAGAAAATAGCTAAAACTTCAATAAATCATAGAAATTCAACCGTAACTCCAAATTAAATAATTTATATATGAAAAATTATCAGAAAAATTCAAGGAATCCATCTGTACCATTTTCATGCATGTTAGAACAACTTATAGCTGCTGTTTAGCACAAATGAATTAAATGGCATTTGAATAATCACATATGGAGTTTGAATTTGAATCTTGTATTCAAACCAACTTCATTTAATCTGTTGCTAGTTGCATTAGCTCAAAACACATTCATTTTGCCATGTCATGATCATGCATCATATTGTGCATTGCATTGATTGTGTTCCCTTTTGTGTTGCCGGTATTTGTCCCCTCTCGATAGACGTGATACCGATGATGTGATCGTTGACACTGATGAAGACTCAATGTTATCTTCAGAAGTGCCAGGCAAGCAAAACCCCCTTGTTCATTCCGATACAATCCTACTCTCTCGCTCCTGCTCTCTTTTACTGCATTAGGACAACAACGATTCATCTGTTACTTGCTGCGGTAGCTGAACCCCTTTATCCTTTGCATGACCTGTCATTGCCACAGTAAATAGATGAAACCCACTAGCATGAGTAGGAGTTGTTTGAGCCCTGTTGTGCCTACTCATTCATGTTTGTTTTTCATGCCTGCTACTGTTTAGAGTTGAGTCAGGTCTGATTCATCGGGGATGAATCAGAGGCGGGTGGACATGTCCTACTGAGTGTGAGCTAAGTGTGTGAACACGATTTGGTAAAGGTAGCGGTGAGAGGCCATGTAGGAGTACATGGTGGGTTGTCTCATTGAAGCCGTCCTCAGGAACTGAGTTCTGTGTTTGTGATCCATGATTCAGCTACTACCATACATTGGGCCCTGAAATATGACCCCGCTCGACTTCTTATTCACCCTTGTCCTCTGTCCAGGAGTTGCAAGTAGTTTCTGGTGTTTGTAGTATGCTGGAGGCCGTGGACACCGCTGACCATAGGGGTGGGCTGTGATGCGGTAGGCACGTGGCCGGGTATACTGGGCGCCCGTTTGGTGTCACGGAACCCTGTTCACATCGTTTGGGGCTGTGAGCGAAACTCCGGCCGGATCTCCTCATGGATGGAACCCGAATAGGCGATAAACCTGGACTAGAGACTTGAGTGTTTAGGTAGGTCGTGGTCTACACCCACGTCGGCTTTCGCTTGAAGTCTACCGAGCACATGTCGTGTGCAGACGCTAAGTGGTGGAAACATGTATGAAGAAGTACACCCCTGCAGGGTTAACATCATCTATTCGAATAGCCGTGTCTGCGGTAAAGGACTTCTGGGTTGCTTATATTAGTTCATAGACAAGTGAAAGTGGATACTCTAAAATACGCAAGATAAGTGTGAGTGCTATGGATGGCGTTCTCGTAGGGAGACGGGAGCGGTTCCATAGTGGTGTATTGATATGGTGAATATGTGGACTCGTGTGCGCCACCTCAAAAGAGTTACATTGCAGTCGTAGTTCAGGATAGCCACCGAGTCAAAGCTGGCTTGCTGCAGTTAAACCCCACCATCCCCTTTGTTGATAATGATGCATATGTAGTTAGTTCTGATGTAAGTCTTGCTGGGTACATTTGTACTCATGTTTGCCTATTTTATGTTTTTGCAGAGAGACTTCGGTCTCACTAGTAGTTTCGCGTGGACTTCGACGTTTAGCTTGTTACCTCAGCTACGATCTTGTGCCCCGGCAGGATCTGGTAGATAGTCAGGCTTCTCAGCCCTTTTCAGTTATAGATGTCTGTACCCAAACATGATAGGTTCCGCTTGTGCTTTGATTTGTATGCTCTGATTGTTGGGTCATGAGACCCATGTTTGTAATATCTCGCTCCTCGGAGCCTAATGAATAAATACTTGAGTCGTAGAGTCATGTTGTGATGCCATGTTGTATTTGCACATATCAAGCATATTGTGTGTATGTTATTGAAATGCTTGGTATGTGTGGGATCTGGCTATCTAGTTGTTTATCCTTAGTAGCCTCTCTTACCGGGAAATGTCTCCTAGTGTTTCCACTGAGCCATGGTAGCTTGCTACTGCTCCGGAACACTTAGGCTGGCCGGCATGTGTCCTTCTTCGTTCCTGTGTTTGTCCCTTCGGGGAAATGTCACGCGATGAATACCGGAGTCCTGTTAGCCCGCTACAGCCCGGTTCACCGGAGTCCTGCTAGCCCAGTGCTACAGCCTGGATTCACTCGCTGATGACCGACACGTTCGATGTTGGGTCATGGATGCCTGTCCCTGTAAGTTTGGGCCACTTTGGGTTTACGACTAGCCATGTCAGCCCGGGCTCCTTATCATATGGATGCTAGCGACACTATCATATACGTGTGCCAAAAGACGCAAACGGTCCCGGGCAAAGGTAAGGCGACACCCGTGGGAATACCGTGCGTGAGGCCGCAAAGTGATATGAGGTGTTACATGCTAGATCGATGTGGCATTGAGTCGGCGTCCTGACAAACCAGGGCAATGGGAATCCAGGCGGCGGCCGGTCAAACCATGGCCTTGACACCTCCTGCCAAGCACCCCCTTCTCCATGGCAAGAGACAAGTTGTTTCTTCGGCGGAAGCGGGACATGACCCTCTCGGGGGGCCTTCCCCTTCTCTTCGGCAGAAAACTGACGGATTGGTGCCATTGGCGTATGGTGGTGCAAGGGCAAAGAAGAAGACGGGGAGTAGCAGGAAGGGATGGACTAGAAGGGCTCGCGCCATTCCGTACATATAGCCGGGGGAGGACAACCGCCGGCCTCCACGATCACAGGTAATCATGACCCATTTTGCATGCAGGGACTTGTCAATTCGTGCAGTTGCCGAGGCGTCGTGGGGAAGCAGGGACGCCCACGTCCAATCAACTGCCACGCGGCGCCCAATGCCGCAGGCTGTTGGGGCCCGCGGCACTTCGCACTTGCCCCTTCACTTCTCTGCTAAGCCAAGTCCAGGCGTGCCTTGGGACTGGGGGCTACTGTCGGCGTTCTGGGAACGGGGGTACCCAGACTTGCCTGCCTGCGGCCTGTGGCGTGGCTCAGGGAGTGCCCCGGTATGGCCCATCTTCACCAACACATGCTCAAGACCCTCGCGAGGGGCCAAGCCTCGCGGGGCGGACGACAGGATGCTTCTTCGGGCACAACCTCGTCAGGCTAGCTCGCGAGGAGGCGGAGAGATCAAGGCAGGGTACCTCACGAGGTGCACATGAAGTAAGCCATGACGACCGAAGCCAGGCGGGCGCCAGGCGGGCGCCGACCTGCGCAGAGTCCTTGTTTCCTCTTTGGTGCAAAGGGGGCAAGCACAGGCAAGAGTATCAAGCAAAGGCAACCATTTTGGTGCAACAAGACCAAGACCAGCAGAACGGCAGGATGGAGGTCATCGTGGAGCCCAAGCCATCGTCACCGTCAGAGTCTTTTGCAGGCGAGGACCGACTTTAGCCAGAATAAGTGTACTAGATGTTCCCCTTCAAAATGGCCAATTGTTGGCGCCCTTCCCGCTCAATATTTGGGAAGAGGACCAAGGCCTCGCTCTATAAATAGGACTAGCCACCACAGAGTAGGGGCATCGAAAAGCGATCCGGACCCAATCCTTCCCAAGAGGCATCACCTCCACAAGAACTCCTCCCCTCGCGAGGTAGTTCTTCCTTTGTATTGTTCCTCACCAGCCCCTGAGGCAATCTACCACACCACAAACTAGAGTAGGGTATTACACCACAATGGTGGCCCGAACTAGTATAAACCTCGTGTCCCTTGTGTTGTTCTTCGTGTAGTTTAGATCCTTGCGAGGCGGCGAGACTCGAGTAGGTGGGAGGTGTGATCTCCGCGCGCACCCCAGAGTTCGAACCTTGAGGGTCTGCCGGAACCCGAAATCCGATAGTCATTGATTCAATTCATAAAATATTAATAAAGGAAGAGAGGTTTCACATATAAATATACTTTTATGATTGTGAGCTCCCATCAAATATTTTCTGCTCGGTTAAATAGTTGATGTTGGACAAGGAAGACATTGTAATGAGTTATGTTTGCTTATATTCACGTAGAAGTTATATTGTCATGGATCCTCTAACATGTGATGCTTGCTTATAATATTTTGCTAGCCAAAAATTCGTAATAATTAGAGATACTACTTGTACATCTAAAATCCCTTAAACCTAGTTTCATACCATAAGAGTCCACCATATCTACCTATGGATTAAATAAGATCCTTCAAGTAAGTTGTCATCGGTGCAAACAATAATAAAAGTTGCTCTTATATATATATAATATTTTATTGTAAGGGAAAATAAGCTTTGTACGATCTTGTGATGGCAAAGAAATAAAAGCGACGAACTTCATAATAAAGGTTGCTAGCATAAGGGGAAATATAAAGCGATGTTCCTTCACATTAAGAGCTTGCACATCCAAAAATCAGAAGTGCATGACAAGCTCTGTTTCCCTTCATGAAGGGCCTAACTTTTAATCTTTAGTATTTACTTTTATGCAAGAGTCAATAGTGATCATCCCTATTCCATCTTATTTATTCTCCACTTGGCAATCATCATGTGGTGGGGAAAGATCCAGGCACATATATCTAGTTGAATGTAGGTAACCATGAATTACTATTATTGACATTATCCTTGAGGTAAACGAGTTGGGAGGTGAAAACAATAAACCTCCATCTTCCCATGTGTCTGAGGAAACATTTGTTCCCAAAAATAGGCATTGAGTGTTAGCAATCATAGAAGACTATATGATAGTTTAGTATGTGAACTTGCTAAACAAAAGCTCTTACATAGACTCTTCCTGGAAATATAATGAATTATAATTGTTTCAATTACTGAGAACATAGTTTGTTTGTTTTCAAGAAAGTTTATGCTTTATACTTTGATATTGTGATGAAGTGTTACTTGCTTATGAGAAGTTATATGATGAATAAGGTGTTGCTATGATAATGATCGTGATGCTACCATGCTCGTATTTTGTTATATCGACACCTCTCTCTCTCTCACTCACTCACTCACTCTCACTCTTTGTCTCTAAACATGTGGTCGTGATTATAATTCGGCTTTCGCTTGAGGACAAGCGAGGTCTATGCTTCAGGGAGTTGATACGTCCATTTTGCATCATGTTTTCCTATTGTTATTTATAATGTTTCGGTCATTGTTTCACTTTATGATGCAATTCTACTGTCTTTTCTCTCTTAATTTTCAAGATTTACATGGAGAGGGAAATTACCAGCAGCTGCAATTCTGGACCTAAAAGCTAGAATAGAGATAGCTATTCTACGGTGGACCAAATGACCTGAAACTTCACAGAGATCTTTTATTGAATATATAAAAAATACTGGAGCAAACAAATACCAGAGGGGGCCCACCTGCTGCTCACAAGGCAATAGGGTGCGGCCACCCCCTGGGCGCGCCTTGATGCCTTGTGGGGCCCACAGCCGGTTGTTAATGATGTTACTCCCTCCATCCATCCATATATATATATATATATATATATATATATATATATATATATATATAAGGCCTAATACATATTTCAAGGTTTTCCTTTGACAATTTATAATATTAATAATATATGAGATGTATAATGTGAAATTATATCATTGAAAGCTCATTCCATGTGTTAATTTGATGGTGTATTTAGTGTAACTTGCATGTCATATAATATTGCTCTAGAATGTGGTCAAAATTAGCCTCAAAAATGCCTTATGCCTTATATATATATGGATGGAGGGAGTAACTTTATTGTTCACAACAACTACAACTCTATTGAAAAAGTCTTGGGTATGAACCTAAGCCCTGTATCCAATTAATAACGGAGCACCTAATAATTTAACTGGAACGAGCAACGGTAATAGAAGATCTTCGATGAAACTCTTAAAACCTTTAGAACTAATCAAAATGAGCTGGAGAAACATTTACTAAAATCTTAAAGAATTGTGATGGCTTACTCGGTCAAATGGCTAGTAAGATTGTTGGACTCACTAATGATGTGCATGTTGTAGAATAAACAACTTGTTGCATGGAAGCACACATCGCTAAAACTGCAAAGATCCAAAGATGTGATTCTAGCCAAGTTTGCGAGGAAGCCGGAACCTAATCTGGTTGAGAGTGACAAGATGATGAGAAATAGAGAAGAATTTTCTAGGAGCTAGGTAGGTGTCATATATCAGAACCTTCATATGTTGGCACAGACTTCGTAAAGATGTTGACTCTCAAGCATCTGCTCCCTGGCGTATCAAATGACGAGGCATAAAAACACTTTGTTGATCAAGTTGCATATAAGGTACGTGAATTGGATGCTGACAATATAAAGCTATATGGTAAGCTTGTGACCAAACAAGAGGGTATATTTAAGCCAACAAGTGATCTAGGTTCAGTGCTTTATGTGACTAGGTGTTTGTTTTCTACTATCCCCAAATACATTTATGATAATCAGAATCGTGGTTCGTTTGTTACTAATGAAATTAAGTTGAACATGATAAACTCTACCTAAATTAATGATTGCCCTCTCATTATTGTTATGCCTAAACATCCCATTGCACCAACCATACAAGGTAGGATGTTCATAAGGACCATTAAAGCTACCATTAACGTTTTTGAAGGAAATGTGACATTTTATCTTCCATAAATGATCCTTTTATTAAACACTTCCCCGGGAAAATAAGATGAAGATATACACAGGAGATGGTATAACTCTAAGTGTCCAGGTCCTCAGCATCGAGATGGACCGAGGACAACGCTGGAGCGTGGTGGCGATGGTGGTGGACCGACAATGGTGCCGGAGCATGTTGATCGATGGTGGTGATGGATCGACGATGGTGCCAAAGTGTAGTGATGATGGTGGTGGATCGGTGATGGCGCCGGAGCTTAGTGATGATGGTCGTGGCCTAGCGAGTGGGCCGGAGCATGGTGATGATGGTGGTGCCCCCTGATGGGGAACGAAGCATGAAAATCAAAATAAATCCTACGAACAACCAAGATCTAGCTACGAGAAGCATAACAACGAGAGGGTAGAGTGTGTCTATGTACCCTCGTAGACCGAAAAGCAGAAGCGTATATAACGTGGTTGATGTAGTTGTACTCTTCATGATCTGACCATGATCCAACTGATCTAGTGCCGAACGTATGACACCTCCAAGTTTAGCACACGTGCGGCTCGATGACATATCCTCCTTGTTGATTCATCAAGATAAGGAGGAGAATTAGATAGGATCACAACAAGCATGACAGTGTGGTGGTGATGGTGGTGGTGGAGCTAGTTCAGCAGGGCTTCGCCAAGCGCTACTAGAACGAGAGCGGAGGAACTACGGAGTAACGGGAGAGACAAGGGCGCCAAAGGCTTGATGTGTCATCTTGGGGCACCCCCTCCCCTTTATATATAGGTGGAGGGGCTGGGGATCAGCCCCTCCAAGCCCTAGGACCTAGCCAAGGGGAGAGGACTTGGACTCCAAGTCCAATCCTATTCCTACTTGGACTCCTCCTTTTTTCCCTTCCCTAGCCACATGGGCTTTTGAGGACTTGGTGCGCCTAGCCCAATAAGGCTAGGGCACCTCCCCTCAGCCCATGCTAGCCCTTGGGTCAAGGACCCACTTGTGGACTTCTGGATCTCTCCGGTATCCTCTGGAACCTTCTAGAAGCTTCATGGTACAATACCGAAAAAACTGCACTTTTTTCTAGAACCCAAAATATGACTTCCCATATATAAATCTTTACCTCTCGACTATTCTGAGACGCCTCCTGACATCTGAGATCTCATCCGGGACTCTGAACAACATTTGGTTACCAATCATCAAATATACCAATATGTCATGGTATTTCCTCGACATATGCCAATAGGTGGCTAATCATGTAGGGGGTCAATAGAATGTTGTCGGGCTCTAGAAGCAGGAGTAGGCAAGACCTCAAATGACGCCGGGTCTTACCCAGGTTTGGGGCTCTCCTAGGAGATAACACCGATGTCTCTGCATCACTATGATCAATAGCGAATACAAGGTTGCTCCTTGAGCTGTTCGGGCTAGAAGAGGAAGAAAGCAGCTAGCTCTACTTCTCCTTAGCTATGGGTGTGTGTGATCTAAATGGGTTGAACCCTTTGCATGGGTGTACCTAGGGGGTTTATATAGGCCTACCCCCTAGGTGTACAATCGTAATTCGGCTGGTCCTGGGACCCGACAGTTAGTGCCTCTAAGCTCCGGCTTCTCTGCCGACAGCTCAGGCCCGCCGCCTGGCGAGTCCCGCCGAGTGCCGTGAACTCGGCCGACATGTAGGGCCTGCCGCCTGCAGGCCAGGGGGACCAGGCTGCACTGTAGCATTGCCCCTGATGACGATGGTTTGGTCAGGGGCGCATGGCTACAGTGCCGCTGCCTAGCGGGCGATCACTGTAGCCACACCCCGTCACCTCTGGTTAATTGTGCACAGACTCCTAGGGGAGGGCCGGCTACATGCTAGGAGTCGGCCTCCTCTTGAGGCCGACTGCTTAGGCCCTGCCGTCTTCTGGGATACGCGGGCTGGTGGGGCATGCCGCCTGCGGGCCACACCGACCACCCGTTGTGGGGGCATGGCCCCGCCTGACGTAGGCATCGTCATGGGTTGCGTGGCTACAGTGCCGTGCCAGGCGAGGGGTGTCTTCCTGGTACGTCCGCACTGTGGCCATGTTTCTTTTGGGATTCAGAGGTGGCAGGTTGTACTGTTGCCACGCCCTATCTTGTCGTAGCAGGTGGGTGTAGACTTTGAGGTGGCGATGGTCCGCCTGCCAGGAGTCGGCCCAAACTGTCGCCGTCTTCTGAGGCGCGTTGCCTTCTAGGAGGCGGCCTGTTGGCTCCAGCCGGCCACGGAGGCCGGCCTTGTGACCAGTCAGACTGAGGGGCTAGAATAGCCCCGATGTCTTGAAATCTTGCTAACGTATGGATGAGGCTACCCAGGGACTATCCCCCCGTCAGTAGTCCCCGAAGCTGGTGAGGTTCTACGGCTTAGGAAGCTGGAGAGCCTCAACAGTTTCCCTCTTTGAGTGGCCTTCGCCTTCTGCTCCATCCGCCTAGGAGAAGTCGGGTGCCAGGAGCTAGACGAGGTCACGACCGCCTGGCAGTATTCGAGAAGTCGTGGTGCGGGCCAGGTGGCGTGCCGGCTGGGCGACGGGCTTGCCACCCGCTGCATGCCTGCCACATGGCACCTACCGGCTAGGTCGGCCTTCCAGCCCACGTGCACGACGGGACGTCGCCGCGGGCCTGGGCCCGCCACTACAGGGCCTCGGCGCGCGCACGGATCCGCTGCGGCCGAGGCGGGCGGTTGCTCTTCCACGGTGGTTAATACACTCCTTTAAGGCACGGAAATCGCAGGGTCGTGGGGGGAGTGGGTGCAGTTAATCCCACGCTCCCCCACGTCTCGCCCCTTCGGCTCCGCCGCGTCGGGGCTATAAGTAGGAGGAGGAGGGGCGGCAGAAGGCACGCGCACCCTCCTCTCCCTTCATCTCACTTCTTCTTCCTTGCCGCCACTGCGCCTCCTTCCCTCGCCGGAGCACTGCCGCGCTCGTCGTCACTGAGCTTTTCTTCGTTGCTGCCGCCTCGCACCACCGCCGAGAACGAAGCCCATGGTGCTCAGCGGCCGCACCGACGACTGGGATGACTCCATCGTCCATGAGGACCCACATTCAGTTCCTTTGCGAGACACGGCGCCTCCCTCGTCACACCAACGTCAAGGTGTGTCTCCCTCGTACCAGTGAGATCTCTCCGGCGTCGGAGGACGGCGAGTACATCATCTTCCGATCGCATTTTCTTCGTGGCTTCGGCCTTCCGGCGAGCGGGTTCATCCCTCGCTCATGGATTTCTACTGAGTGCAACCCCACCACCTCACGCCGAACACAGTGGTGCTCTCCACCTTCGCCACGCTCTGCGAGGGTTACCTCGGCACTCTGCCCACATTTTGTGGGCAGAGCTCTTCTATCTTAAGCTCGGCACCGCCACCAAGGGCGAGGCGGCGTAGTGTGGAGCCTACGTTGTGGTGCGGCACACCGGGACCGGGGGCGGGGCTCACTTCCCGGCCATCACTCTGCTGTAGTCGGCCAAACTGTGGCAGAGGTCTTACTTCTACGTCGAGAACCTCCACTCAACGTAGTACTACATCAACTTGTTGGCTTATGCAGCTAGCCCGCCTACCGAGCCCCATGCCAACTGGAGCTTCCGACCGAAGACTCTGTCGATCCCCTCTGCCAGCGCCCTCGCCCAGCTTCAGGTGATGATTGACTCAGAGCGCCTCCAGGCCTCCGACTTGCTGGCTGCCTTCATGGAGCATCGGGTGATGCCTCTCCTAGGTCGGCCCCACATCATTAGCGCCATGAGTGGGCGCTGGGATCCGTGCCGGATGTCCACCAAGGAGATGCCGGTCTTGGAGATCGTCCGGCTGGTGAACCACATCTCTGACTCCAAGCTGTCAGAGTCCGAGTGGCAGTTCGGCAAGCCGCCGTACAGCCGGGCAAACCCGCCGCCTATGATAAATCCTTCTCTTCTCTTTCTTTTTCTCTTTTCTGGTCCGAGTTCTCCCCGCCGCCTGAGCACTCAGCCATGGTGCAGTACTTCCCGGGTCAGACGGCCATCCAACTGGCTCCCAGCAAAGAGTTCCTGCCGGACCGGTCGGTGAGCGACGAGGGCGATCCCGACTTGAGGGCGGCCGCCATGGAGGAGGATGATGCCATAGGTGGTGGTGGAGGGGAAGCAGGTGGCTTCTTCAAAGGCGGCATGGGGGAGTGGCTGGACGATGACGCGGAAGACAATGAACCGCGCCATGACCACCGTTCCAACAGGGCAGGCGCCAGCTCTTCGGCCGCGCTGACTGCGGTAGTCGGCGCGCCGAAGCGCCGGGCTAAGGGCGGGCTCTACGACAGTCGGCCCAAGAAGGCGAAGACCTCAACCACCGCGACCAAGCGGCAGGCTGCTGCAAGGGCGGCCCAGTACTAGAGGGTCTCAAAGCCGCGCCCAGTGGTGTCTGCGTAAATGTTTTTGACTCTCCTTTGGTTGCTTTTGTTTTTTTCTTCTTTGCTTTTTCTTCAATGCTCTTCCCAGCTTGCTTGAACAGGGCCCCTCTGTTCCTCTCGCAGGCCCCGGGTGCTTCGGTGGTTGGGGCGGCCGACAGCTCTGCTACCCCCCGCCATGTGGACCCGCTTGCCAACCTCCAGGAGGCACGGAGAGGAACGTGCGGGAGGCACGCTAGGAGCGGGAGGAGGCGGCCAGAGCGGCGCAAGCGGAGGCTGATGTTGTGGCCAAGGCGCAGGCCGAGGCAGCGAACAAGGAGCAGGCAGATGCGGCCACCAAAGCGCAGGAGGCGGAGGCGTCCCGTGGTCAAGCCTCTGGGCCCGTCGACTTGCAGCACCCGGAGCCGCCCGTGCCGGAGGTCCCAGAGCCGGCTGGCGGGGCTGACGTCGTCCAGCCGACCATGGAGAAGGAAGAAGGTGACCCCGGGCTTGGGTAAGAGGTGGTTCCGCCCCCGCCGACTGCTGACATGCAGGTCGGTCAACCCGAGGGGCCATAGGAGGCACCGTCTGACGGCCATGTCGGTGGGAAACAACACCTATGGGATCACAAGAATCCCTACTACGGTTGCGGGGCACGTTGTTGTAAGAAGAGGAGGATTAGAAATTGACACGAGGATCGTTTACCCAGGTTCGGTCCGCAAGGATGCGTAAAACCCTAGTCCTGCTTGGTGGATGTATTGAGTGTTCTTGAGCTCTCGAACTAGCTACGGGTGCTGCGTGGTTCCAAAGAGCCGAATCCTTTTCCTGTATGCCATGGGCCTCCTTTTATAGGCGAAAGGGGCTGCCATAGTGGCACACAGGAGGTGGAAAGGCCTACAGTATTGCAAGTTTATTGCCCGTATTACAGGACAAGATGCATTTAATGCGTGGCTTAGGTGTCCCTCACTTTATCAGGGACGGGAGCGAGGCCCATCCTGTCCGTCGCCGCTTCTCCTTGCTTCGACACACGCCCTGGCCAGCGATGCATGTGGTGCCATGTAGGCAAGCAAGCAGCTAAGGTGACGCGGTGGTGGAGCCTCCATGAAGATCTGCATGCCGCCACGCAGGTGCATGCTGAGTTGGCCTGGAAGCTGCATGTTGCCACGCAGGTGCCTGCCCAGCTGGTTGGGCTGGCAGCTACATGCAAACGGCGGCGGGGAGTTGGTTGGTGCGGGCCTGGCAGTGGCCCTGCTATCACCTCTGGCAAGGGTCTTACCGGGTGGCACGGCAAGGGTCCTGCTGTGGCGCGCTGGTGTCCCCGGCAAGGATCTTGCCGGGGGTCTTGTGGATTCCTTCGGTAAGGATCTTGGTGAGGATTGTTGCTTTCCAATCCTCATCTGATCTTGAGCATTCTATGTCTTCACAAAGATCTGCATGCCACCATGGAGGTGCCTCCCGAGCCCTGGTCCAGCTTGGTTGCTGGCATTGGACACCGTGGCTCAAGGGTGGCCTGCTCCGCTAGTGTGGGTGAGTTGCCCTGGCAAGGGGCTTGCCGGGGTGGTGGAGGATGCCCCAGGCAAGGGCCTTGCCAGGGGAACCTGCTTCGCCTATTTGCACTTTGTAGCCTTGGTCCTTGATGTTGCCTTGTTTGTCTCGAGCCTTCGGCTTCTCTCCGGTTTCCCTCCCTTTCCCTACTTTGTGCGGCGATGTCGCGTGGCTCTAACTTCCCATGCACAAGGGGTCAAAAGGAGAACCCCTACTTTTGTACACCGACAGAAGCCCCGGGCCTGGGCCATACATAAGCGTGACACGTTGTTGGGCCAGGCCCAGAACGGTGCGCGGGCAGGCAAGGCGGATTTTCCGTGATAACTGCTCCGTCTGCTGCGCTTCCCCACAACCTGCATTGAACGCACGACGTGGGGGTCATGTGCGTGTGCGTGACGGAAGCATGCTAGCGTCATCTTGTGGTGGACAGTAAAGAGGCGGCTTGCGTTTCTCTTCGAGACCGCAGGGCCGCTGCTCATTTACTGCCCTCACTTGGGAACCGTCGCTCCACGCGTCCCACTGCGCCTATCCTTTGCGCCACGTTCGCTGCATGCATGATGCAGAGCAAATGACAGGCGCGTGGGATGTGGGAAGTCGTGCGCGTGCGTGGGTCGATTCCCACACGCCTTTCAGTGGAGCGGGGAGGGCGGTCGACGGCCCCGCTTGCTGTCACTTCGACCGGCCGGATTGGACGAGAGGGGGCGGCTGAGCCTCGTCCCCACCCCTTTATAAAGAGGGGAGCAAGGGGAACGGCGCCTCTCAATCCTTCGCCATCTGCCTCTCCCCATTCCCGCTTCCTCCTTTCTTCTGCCATGGCGAGGGTGCGTGGCGATGCTTCATCGGTGGCGGAAAGGGTCTCGGCGCAACAACACATCGCCCCTCCCCAAGAGCTCATAGCGGTGGAGCCGGCCGCGAGAGGGAGGGGAGGGGGCAAGGTCGAGGTCATCGAGGGGCTCGAGGGAGAGGAGGACGGGGCGGCAGATCGGCCTCGCCTCCGCCAGCGGCCCCTCCTCCGATGGAGGGCCACGTCGGGGACAACCCTTGCGAGTTCTTCATCAGGCTGTGCCAGCCACCACGTCGTCGTCTTCGCCTCCCGACTCCATTTGCACGGGAGATGGAGCTGGATCCGCCGCAGGAGTTGCGGCTACATATGAGGGGTTACAGGAACAGCGGCACATGGGCCGACTTCGAGTTCCCCGCCCCTGACGTCATGTATCTCCGCCGGTGGTGGAAGACCTTCGCCCGCGTCCACAACATGACGATGGGGCTCGTTCTTTTCTTCAATTTAATGGAGAACGGTCTGCTCTCCGTCAAGGTCTTTGGAGATCTTGGGACTCGCCTGAAGTGCTATGTGGAGAGCTCCTCCTCCGATGGGAACACTTCCTCTAGCGGGAGTGACAAGGAAGACGTCGGGGCAGATTACGGGGAAGAGTCTGACTAGGCGTCGAACGCCCTGTGCCTGGGTGGGTGCGGCAGCAGCATCATCTGCACCTGGCCATTCCTCCGGCGGGACCCCTCGGGGGAGGGGCCAGCTCCTTGGACTTCTCGGGGCCGCCTCCTTGGGCGGCTGGCGTAGAGAAGCCGGGGAAGGTGAAGAAGGCGGGTGGCGGGCCGCCAAGTAGGAGTACGCAGGCACCGACGCCTTCATTGATGGACCGCTGCCTCATCTTCCAGCTCTTCCCCCTGTGCTGCCACCGCCGACCCTCTCCTAGGCGACCGCCGACATGTTCTGTTGGTGTCTTCTGCTGCTCATACCTCGCCTAGGCGCCCCTTTTACCCTTCCGCTTTGTTGTTTTATTTCCTAAGGAGAGGGACAAGAAAGGGATTATGGGCACCTTATCTCTTTTTAGTCTTGTAAGCCTTCGGGCCTTTGTTAACTTTAGAACTTGTAATCTCCTTGCTCATGTTTTTCATTTCGTATGAATTGTACCTGTACGGGATGTTTTTTAATGAAAAACGGATGTTTGCCGGGTTTTTCGTTCGCGGGTGGAACCCATGACAAGGAGTGAATCCTTGTTTTTTTAAGACAAACATTTTTCGCCCGGCAACAGGCCTTGCCGTCCCCCCACTTTGCTCGACCTTTCTCACGCCCTTGGCGGAGGCAGGGATGAGGTGGGCTTAGGCTCCTCGTTCCTCTTCCTTGCTGCCGTGGCTACGACCAAATTCAGACCCAAGGGATAATCCTTGGGTGCCGAAAAAGGGGAGCACTATAGCTTAGAGATAAAACAAGGTTTCACGTATCCCGGTCCATAACTAAATGCATGATCGAGGATAGAGAACTTATATGGATCTGCAGCCCCCGGCGACCATGTCTTGCCGCTGATGGATCATTGTCCTTGCAGCCCCCGACAACTTTGGCTTGCCGGGGCTCGGACGCCGGTCTGTCCCCTTTCTTCCAAAATAGCTCGGCAAGGATACTTATGTGCCCTGCGAACCAAAGAAGACAGAGAAGAACAGAGAGACGTGCACTCGACCTCTAAACTATGGGTTAGCCGCCGCTAAGCACTATCAACCCTAACCAAGGAAGAGACTCAACCTAGCATGCATGCTATAACTTAGGGCGCCAGCGCTTTGTTTATTTATGCTCAGGGTCTGCGCCTGGCTTTGTACAAAGGGTTACATGCCTTGACGGCAAGGCTTGTACAAAACGGTGGCTTGTCGGGAGGCCCGGCAGTCGCGCCTTATGGGTAAAACTTGTGGAGATGCTCGATGTTCTAGGAGCTGCTCACTGGAACGGCATCTTCTGTCTCCAGCCGGACTGCGCCAGGCCTGGTGACTCATGTTACCCGATAAGGGCCTTCCCACTTCGGCGTCAACTTGTTGGAATTCTTGGCCGACTGAATGTGCCTAAGAACAAGGTCGCCTTCCTCAAAGCTCCGGGCATGAACCTTGCAGCTATGGTAGTGGCGCAAGGCTTGCTGGTAGCGTGCCGCTCTCACAGCCGCCCTGAGATGATCTTCCTCAAGGAGCGTCGCGTCATCTTGCCACAATCGCTCTTGCTCAAGCTCATCATAAGCAAGCACTCGAGGTGACCCGTATATGAGTTCTATGGGGAGAACTGCTTCTGCCACGTAAACTAGGGCAAAGGGTGTCTGGCTGGTGGCTCGATTTGGCGTCGTTCTGATCGACCAAAGAACCGCCGGCAACTCATCAATCCAGCGCCTTCCACTCTTGCGCAACCTGTCAAAAGTCTTAGTTCTTAAGCCTCGCAGAACTTCAGCATTTGTTCTCTTCGCTTGGCTGTTGCTCCGTGGATGTGCCACGGAAGCAAAACAGACCCTGCTGCCGAGATCCTCAATATATTGCATGAAGGCACGGCTTGTGAACTATGTGCCGTTGTTGGTGATGATCCTGTTGGGCACCCCAAAACGGCACACTAGTCCCTTGAAGAACTTGATGGGTGACTGCGCTGTCACCTTCTTCATTGCTTCCACCTCTGGCCACTTTGTGAACTTGTCGATTGCGACGTACAAGTACTCAAAGCCCCCGACGGCACGAGGGAAGGGCCCCCAATATGTCGAGCCCCAGACCGAGAAGGGCCAAGAGAGAGGGATAGTTTGAAGGGCTTGAGTTGGTTGATGAAGCTTCTTTGAATGGAACTGGCACGCTTCACACTTGGTTACTAGTGCCGTCGCATACTGGAGGGTGGTGGGCCAGAAGAAGCCTTGCCGGAAAGCCTGGCCGACAAGGGCCCTCGACTCTATGTAGGAGCCACATATGCCTCCATGTATCTCTGCCAACAGCTTTAGTCCTTCCTCCCGGGAGACGCACTTTAGTTTCACCCCATTCGGTCTTCTTCTATACAATACGTTATCAACGAATTGGTACAGAGCAGACCGGCGGGCTACTCTTTCTGCCTCTTCCTGCTCCTCAGGAAGCTCTCCTTTTTGGAGGAAACGGACGGTGTGATGTGCCCATATCGGAGCTTGTGGCTCGACGACAAGGACCAAAGGCATCTCTTCTTCCAAGGGAGCAGCCGTCTCTATGGCCATGACCTGAGGTCCTACCGGAGTCGGTTGCCCTGCGGCAGGATCGACATCCACGGCAACATCTCCGCCGGCGGCTCCGTGGAGCTCGGTGGGGAAGTACTTGCCGGAGCCTAGCTTCCTCTGTTTGCTCTGGCCGGTTGACGGCTCAACGGATGGTTGAGTCAACTGAAGCACAAAAGTACCTAGTTCCACAAGTAGCTTGAGGGCAGCGCGCTTTGACAGGTAGTCGGCAATGTCCTTCTCCGTCCGAGGGACATGCTCCGCTTGTATTCCGTCAAAGCGCTCCTCCAGTTTCCTCACCTCATTACGTAAGCTTCCATCAACGGGCATTGATAATCTCTGTTGATCTGCCTGACGACAAGCTGTGAGTCGCCCCTGACGATGAGCTTTTTAACTCCGAGGTCTGCCGCGATCCTGAGGCTGGCAAGCAAACCCTCGTACTCAGCGGTGTTGTTGGTTGACATCTCCCTGGGGAAGTTCATCTGGATGACATACTTGAGGTGCTCTCTGGTGGGTGCGATAAGCAGCACACTAGCACCGGCGCCTTGCAGCGATAAGGCACCATCAAAGTACATGATCCAGTTGCGGCTCGTTTCCTTGCCGGGGAGAGTGGTCTCCGGCACCTCTTCGTCGGGCGTCGAGGACAATTCTGCAACAAACTCCGCCAAGACTCTGCTCTGAATCGTCGAGGTACTTTCAAACTTCAAACCGAAACTTGACAGCTCCAGGGCCCATTCCACGATCCTCCCCGTTGCATCTGGGTTATGCAGTATCCGTTGCAATGGGAGGCCGGTGACGACCAAGATCTCGTGCGCTTGGAAGTAATGGTGCAGCTTCCTCGAAGCCATAAGGAGGCCGAAGAGCAGCTTTTGCACACTTGAGTACCTCGACCTAGCCCCCTGCAAGAGGGAGCTGACAAAGTAAACTGGGTGTTGTACCATTTTCTTCTTCCGCGCCTCTTCACTCGGTCGCGTGGGCCCTGTTGCACTGGCATCAGCCTTTGCCGGGGACTCAGTCTTGCCGGGATCAAGCCCTGCCGGAGAGGGTTTCGGCTTGCTATCTGTTGACTCTACCGCTGCGCTGCCTTCTCGTCGACCTCTCTCTGTGCCACTAGTGCGGCGCTAACCACCTGATTTGTTGCCGCTAGATAAATCAACAATGGTTCTTGTGGTTTGGGCGCAACTAGCACAGGGGTAGAGGAGAGGTATTTCTTCATATCCTACTGCGCTGCCTCGAACTCTGGGGTCCACTCCACTGGCCCTGCTTTCTTCAAGATCTTGAAAAAAGGAAGGGCATGCTCTGCGGACTTGGAGATGAATCGGCTCATGGTAGCAACACAGCCAGTGAGCCGACGCACGTCCTTGATCCGTTTGGGTGCCTCAATCTGCTCGATGGCCTTGATCTTATCTGGGTTTGCTTCAATCCCGTGCTGGGACGCAAAGAACCCGAGAAGCTTGCCAGACGGGACGCCGAAGACACATTTCTCAGGGTTCAATTTGAGGTTGATCTTGCACAGGTTTGCAAATGTTTCCTCCAGATCTTGTAGAAGGGTTTCTTTGTCCTTGGTTTTAACCACTATGTCATCCATATAAGCTTCCATATTTCTATGTAGCTGGGGCTCAAAACCAATTTGGACCGCTCTTGCAAAGGTTGAGCCAGCACTCTTCAACCCGAAAGGCATCCGTAAAAAGCAATACGTACCACATGGGGTGATGAATGTTGTCTTATCCTCGTCCTCTTTCGCCATGAAGATCTGGTGGTATCCCGAGCAGGTGTCGAGGAATGATAACATGTCACACCTAGCCGTGGAGTCAACAATCTGGTCAATGCGCGGTAATGAGAAGGGATCCTTTGGACAAGCCTTATTAATGTCTATGTAATCAACACACAGTCTCCACTTCCCGTTTGCCTTGCGCACCACTACCGGATTGGCCAACCACGTCGGATGGAGTACTCCTCTTACCAGGCTTGCCACCTCTAGTTTTCTGATCTCCTCTGTGATGAACTCCTGCCTCTCCAGAGCTTGCTTCCTGACCTTCTGCTTGACGGGCCGTGCATGAGGACAGACAGTGAGATGGTGCTCAATCACTTCCATGGGAACGCCGGGGATGTCGGAAGCTTTCCATGCAAACACATCGACATTTGCCTGCAGGAAAGTAACGAGCTCCCTTTCCTATTTGTTGTCCAGGGTAGAGCTTATGGTGAAAGCTCCCCACACGCCGTCCTCCTTGACGGGCACCTTCTTGGTCTCTGGTGGTGCAGCTCTGGACTTCTTGCTCTTGTTGGCAGAGCTCTCTAGCACTTCCTCAACGGGAGCGCAGCACCCCGAAGAGGTGCGCTTGCCAGGGTAGGTGCGAGGGGTCTCGCCGGTCTTCTTGCCCCCCAGGGCTCCGTCGGCGGGAGCAGGTGCCTTGGCGGCAGCTGCTGCAACTGCTTCCCGGTAGAGTTGGTCGGCGCAAATCAACGCTTCTTTCTTGTCGGAGGGGACGGTGATGATGTTCATCGGCCTGGGCATCTTCAACATGTTGTAGGCGTAATGTGAAGCCGCCATGAAATTGGCTAGCGCCGGGCGGCCAAGGATCCCGTTGTAGGGCAAGGGGATCTTGGCTACATCGAAGACAATCCTCTCCGTCCTGTGGTTCAGCTCGCCTCCGAACGTCACGGGCAACGTGACCTTTCCCTTCGGCTGGCTCCTCCCCGGGTTGACCCCGTGGAACGTGCTCGTCTCCTCGAGGTCTCCATCAGGGATTTGTAGCCTCTTGATCACAACGGGCGAGATCAAGTTCAGACCGGCCCCGCCGTCAACCAGCATCTTCGTCACGTTGAGGTTGCAGATTGTTGGGGAGACAAACAACGGCAAGCACCCGACCGTGGTAGTGCGGCCAGGGTGGTCGTCGGTATCAAAGATGATAGGCGTGCTGGACCACCTCAGCGGCTTCCGTGCGTCGACCGATGGATCCACCGCTGTGGTCTCACGCACCCACTGCTTGAGCTGGCGGTTGGATGTATGCAGCAAGGCGCCACCGTCGACGCACATGTCTTCTGTGGCTTTCTGAAACACGTGGTCGCCGAACTCATCGTCCTCGTCATGATCATCGTCTTCCTGCTTCTTGTCGCGGCCCCGGGCGGGCCTCTTGTGCTGATTATCTTCGCCGCCGCGGCCTCCTTGGCCGCCACGCTTCTTGCCAGATCCTTCGGCACCCTCTTGACCCTTCTCCTTGTCCCGCCGCTCATACTCGGCTTTCTGCTTCTCAGCGAGCAGCTCCACCTGTCGGCAGTTCTAGAGATCGTGGCCTTTGGTGCGATGGATCTTGCAATACTACTTGTCAGAGCCTCCTGGCTTGTCAGCATCCGCCAAGCCCCGGCAAGCAGCACACTCGGCAACCTCCTTGCCGGGGTCACTTGCCTTGGGCTTCTTGGTGGTGCTGGTGTCATCGGATCCCTCAATGGCAAGCATGGTCTTGCCATTGCGCTTCCTGTTACGGCGTCGGCCCTTCTTCGCCGGGGTGGCAAGAATCATCTGTGGAATCGGTTTCCGCACCGGCATAGTCGCCGAGGTACTTCCTTCCTTCTTCAACACGAGCACACCGATCGGCCAGAACATAAAGTTCGGCCACATCCCTGACCTTGTTCATCACCAGCTCTTCACGCATCTTACAATTGCGCACATTCTGATGGAATGCACTAATTACGGCGGCAGGATGAACGTCGGGGATGTTTTACGGCACTCGGCTAAACCTTTGGATGTACTTGCACAAGTTTTCTCCTTCCTTCTGGAGGTTGATATGCAGATCACTTGCCTGGCCATGAGCTTGGTGGCCTCCGGTAAAGGCGCCAACAAACTCGTGACACAGATCCGCCCAAGAAGAAATGGAGTCTACTGGCAAGTGCATCAACCATGACATAACATTGGGCTTGAGTGCCAACGGAGAGTAATTGGCAAGCACCTTGTCATTGCAGGCCCCAGCAGCTTGCATCGCAATGGTGTAGATGCTAAGGAACTCCGACGGGTGAGTCTTGCCGTTGTACTTTTCTCCAACGTCGGGTTTGAACGTGCGATGGGAGGGCCACTGGAACTGTCGCAGCTCACGGGTGAAGGACGGACAACCTACCTCGTAGGGTAGGCCACCGTAGCCTCCCGGTGCCGGATGGTCCATAGTGGGCCCCGTCCGCCTGTCCGACTGGTGGCGCGCGTCGCGCCGGCGCTCGATGGTAGTTCGGGTGTCTTCATGAACACGCTCCCAAAGAACCTGGCATTGGTCGCTGTGGGTTCGCAGGTTAGACGACGCTATGGAGATATCATCACGAGCGTCATCACGACGGACCGACACCGGCGGTGGTCGAGATGGAGGAGGGGAGTGCACCGTGGCCGCATCGCCTCCGGCCCAGCCTCCGCTGGCATGCGGTGGCCCGACGGAGCGATTGCCTACGGGTCCCGCCGGCCATAACTCGTCGTTATTGGTGATGCCGACAAGGCTCCGGACAGTGGCCCTCCATTCGTCAAGCTTCTCCCCGGCGGGAGCAAAATCGAGGAGCAACTGCGCGCGCTAGGGCTTCTGCTGGCATGGGAGGCGGCGAAAGCTGGGTGGATCGCGATGCGCGTCAACTTCTAACCGCGTTAGAAGGAGCCGCGTCACGGCCCCGCAGCCGTTCGCCATCCCCGTCAGCACCTCGGCGCGCATGCTGGCCTTCCTCATCTTGTGAAGGGTGCACGGGACTCTTCCCAGGATGGCCCCCAGGGTCTCCAATAGGGTGGCGCTGCTCGTCACGCACAATATGATAAGAGCGTGCCGTGGGCGCCGGTGTTGGTGTCTTGGAGGCCGCCGCGCCACCTTCAGGCGGGATTGCGGCACCCCTGGAGGGCCCCGCGCCGCCTGTAGGGGGCCTGATACATCTCCAACGTATCTATAATTTTTTATTGTTCCATGCTATTATATTACCCCTTTTGGATGTTTATGGGCTTTATTTTACACATTTATATCATTTTCGAGACTAACCTTCTAACCGGAGGCCCAGCCCGTATTGCTGTCTTTTTGCCTATTTTAGTATTTCGAAGAAAAGGAATATCAAACGGAGTCCAAACGGAATGAAACCTTCGGGAGCGTGATTTTTGGAACGAACATGATCCGGAGAGCTTGGAGTGCAAGTAAAGAAGCTTCCGAGGGACCCACTAGATAGGGGGCCGCCCCCCCCCTGTAGGGTGTGCTCCCCTGTCTTGTGGGCCCCTCGGGCGGCCACCGACGTACTTCTTCCTCCTATATATACCTACGGACCCCAAAAACATCCAGGAGCACCACGAAACAAAATTTCCACCACCGTAACCTCCTGTATCCGCGAGATCCCATCTTGGAGCCTTCGCCGGCACTCTGCCGGAGGGGGAATCAACCATGGAGGGCTTCTACATCAACATCCTACACCTACGGGTCCATAGTTATTAGCTAGATTGCTTCTTCTCTTTTTGGATCTCAATACAATGTTCTCCCCCTCTCTTGTGGAGATCTATTCGATGTAATCTCTTTTTGCGGTGTGTTTGTCGAGATCTGATGAATTGTTGGTTTATGATCAAGTTTATCCATGAATAATATTTGAATCTTCTCTGAATTCTTTTATGTATGATTGAGTTATCTTTGCAAGTCTCTTCGAATTATCAGTTTGGTTTGGCCTACTAGATTGGTCTTTCTTGCCATGGGAGAAGTGCTTAGCTTTGGGTTCAATCTTGCGGTGTTCTTACCCAGTGATAGAAAGGGTTGCAAGGCACGTATTGTATTTTTGCCATCGAGGATAACAAGATGGGGTTTATATCATATTGCATGAGTTTATCCCTCTGCATCATGTCATCTTGCTTAATGCGTTACTCTGTTCTTATGAACTTAATACTCTAGATGCAGGCAGGAGTCGGTCGATGTGTGGAGTAATAGTAGTAGATGCAGGAAGGAGTCGGTCTACTTGTTATGGACATGATGCCTATATACATGATCATGCCTAGATAATCTCATAACTATGCGCTTTTCTATCAATTGCTCGACAGTAATTTGTTCACCCACCGTAATACTTATGCTATCTTGAGAGAAGCCTCTAGTGAAACCTATAGCCCCCGGGTCTATCTCTTATCATATTTGCTTTCAATCTACTTTTACTTGCATCTTTACTTTTTGCATCTATATTACAAAATACCAAAAATATATTACTATCTCTATTAGACCTCACTTTCGTAAGTAGCCGTGAAGGGATTGACAACCACTTTATTGCGTTGGTTGCGAGTTCTCAGTTTGTTTGTGTAGGTGTGTGGGACTTTTGAGGAGCCTCCTACTGGATTGATACCTTGGTTCTCAAAACGGAGGGAAATACTTACGCTACACTTGCTGCATCATCCTCTCCTCTTCGGGGAAAACCAACGCTAGCTCAAGACGTAGCAAGAAGGATTTCTGGCACCGTTGCCGGAGAGGTCTTCTCTCAAGTCAAGACATACCAAGTACCCATCACAAACCCATCTCCCTCGCATTTACGTTATTTGCCTTTTGCCTCTCGTTTTCCTCTCCCCCACTTCACCCTTGCTGTTTTATTCTCCCTCTCTTTCCCAATCTTCTTATCCTCTCTTTTGCTTGCCCTTTTGTTTGCTCGTTTGGTTGGAGTAGATGCTTATTTATTGCTAAACAGATAACCTAAGATCCATGGATCCTCATCCGCTTGCTAATCTCTTTAAGAGATCCAATTATGTTGAATCAATTGCTAGTGAGTGTTGTGCACTAGATTATCTTTATGAAGTTTTGCTTGAAATTTGTGAATCTGAAAATTATGATGAAGAAATTTATGAAGAAATTCACAATAACTCCTTTAATAAAAAGCATGATTGCAATGACTTTCCTATAAATTCTCTTGATGTCAATTGTGCTAATAATATGCAAAACCCTAAGCTTGGGGATGCTAGTTTTGCTATGTCTACTACTTGTTTCAATGATCATGATTGGGGTGATTCTCTTATAACCTTGAAAATTTATTTAAGCCCCATGATGAATATGAGATTGATAATAGTGTTTGCAATAATATTGAAAGTGGGTTTGGAAGAGTGTCAACTTTAGATCCCACATATTTGGAGTATGTTCAATCTTATGATATTTTTGATAAAAGTGGGTTCGGAAAGGTCATGACTCTAGTTAATGTTAATCCCACTTTCTTGGAAGAGTGTCAACTTTGCATGCATGTGGATCATGTTGAGAATATGTTATGTGATAGCTATTTTGTTGAATTTGCTTATGATCCTACATGTAATTATTATGAGAGAGGAAAATATGGTCATAGAAATTTTCATGTTACTAAATTACCTCTCTTCATGTTGAGATTGCTATCATCTCTTTGTTCTTCCTTGCATATGCTAGTTTTTGCTTGCCTTGATAATTTGTTTGTTTACAAGATGCCTATGCATAGGAATTATGCTAGACTTAATTGTGTTTGTCACATGTTTTATGATGCTCTCTTTGTGCTTCAATTCTTGTCTTTCATGTGAGCATCATTGAAATCTCAATGCCTAGCTAAAAGGGCTTTAAAGAAAAGCGCCTGTTGGGAGATAACCCAATATTTTTCCTTGTTGTTATTTAATAAATCTTGCATATACTCTATGTTTAGATGTGTTTTTATCCTTTAGTTAGTGTTTGTGCCAAGTAGAACCTATAGGATAAACTACGATGATAGTTGATTTGATTCTGCTGAAAAACAGAAACTTTGCACTCACGAGAAAAAATTCAATAAATCACAGAAACGTGCTTTTGCATTGATTATTTTTTTGCTTATGATCAATAGACAAATTGTCCAGTACGTCCTATTTTGGTACGATTTTTAGAGTTCCAGAAGTTTGCGTTAGTTATAGATTGCTACAGACTGTTCTGTTTTTTACAGATTCTGTTTTTCGTGTGTTGTTTGCTTATTTCAATGCATTTATGGCTACTAAATTAGTTTATAAACCATAAGGAAGTTGGAATACAGTAGGTTTAACACCAAAATAAATAAAGAATGAGTTAATGACAATACCTTATGTGGTGGTTTTGTTTTCTTTCACTAACGGAGCTTATAAGATTTCCTATTGAGTTTTGTGTTGTGAAGTTTTCAAGTTTTGGGTAAATCTTTTATGGACTATGGAATAAGGAGTGGCAAGAGCCTAAGCTTGGGGATGCCCATGGCACCCCAAGATATTCAAGGATAGCCAAAAGCCTAAGCTTGGGGATGAGGAGTGGCAAGATCCTAAGCTTGGGGATGCCCATGGCACCTCAAGATATTCAAGGATAGCCAAAAGCCTAAGCTTGGGGATGCCCTGGGAAGGCATCCCCTCTTTCGTCTTCGTTCATTGGTAACTTTACTTGGAGCTATATTTTTATTCGCTACATGATATGTGTTTTTCTTGGAGCATCATGTATTATATTAGTCTTTGCTTTTTAGTTTGCCACAATCATCCTTGTTGTACACACCTTTTGGGAGAAGCCTATTTGATTAGAACTTGCTAGAATACTCTATGTGCTTCACTTATATCTTTTGAGCTTGATAGTTTTTGCTCTAGTGCTTCACTTATATCTTTTAGAGCAAGGCGGTGGAATAATTTTGAAGAAATTGCTAGTCTCTCATGCTTCACTTATATTATTTTGAGAGTCTTTTAGAACAGCATAGTATTTGCTATGGTTACAAAGTTGGTCTTAGAATGATGAGCATCCAAGTTGGGTATAATAAAAACTACCGTAGAAAGTGAATTGGATGCTATGATAAATTTGATGCTTGATAATTGTTTTGAGATATGGAGGTAGTAATATTAAAGTTATGCTAGTTGGGTGATTATGAATTTAAAGAATGCTTGTGTTGAAGTTTGTGATTCCCGTAGCATGCACGTATGGTGAACCGCTTTGTGATGAAGTTGGAGCACAATTTTATTTATTGATTGTCTTCCTTATGAGTGGCGGTTGGGGACGAGAGATGGTCTTTTCCTACCAATCTATCCCCCTAGGAGCATGCGCGTAGTGCTTTGGTTTTTGATGACTTATAATTTTTTGCAATAAGTACATGAGTTCTCTTGATTAATGTTGAGTCCATGGATTATACGCACCCTTTCACCCTTCCACCATTGCTAGCTTCTCTTGTGCCGCGCAACTTTCGCCGGTACCATAGACCCACCATACTCCTTCCTCAAAACAGCCACCATACCTACCTATTATGGCATTTCCATAGCCATTCCGAGATATATTGCCATGCAACTTTCCACCGTTCCGTTCATATGACACACATTACTTTTGTCATATTGCTCTTTGCATGATCATGTAGTTGACATCGTATTTGTGGCAAGGCCACCATCATAATTTTCATACATGTCGGTCTTGATTCATTGCATATCTCGGTACACCGTCGGAGGCATTCATATAGAGTCATATCTTGTTCTAGCTTTGAGTTGTAAATCCATAAAAGTGTGATGATATTCATTATTAGAGCATTGTCCTAGTGAGGAAAGGATGATGAAGGCTATGATTCCCCCACAAGTTGGGATGTGGCTTCGGACTTTACAAAAAAAGGAAAAAAAGAAAAAAGAAAAAAAAGAAAGGCCAAAAAGAAAAAAGAAGAAGAAGAAGGCCAAAGAAAAAAGAGAAAAAGAAAAAGAACAAGAAAAAAATATAATGAGAGAGAAAGAGAGAAGGGACAATGCTACTATCTCTTTTTCCACACTTGTGCTTCAAAATAGCACCATGATCTTCACGATAGAGAGTCTCATATATTGTCACTTTCATATACTAGTGGGAATTTTCCATTATAGAACTTGGCTTGTATATTCCAATGATGGGCTTCCTCAAAAGTGCCCTAGGTCTTCGTGATCAAGCGAGTTGGATGCACACCCACTTAGTTTCTTTTGTTAAGCTTTCATATATTTATAGCTCTAGTGCATCCGTTGCATGGCAATCCCTACTCACTCACATTGATATCTATTAATGGCATCTCCATAGCCCATTGATATGCCTAGTTGAGGTGAGATTATCTTCTCCTTTTTTGTCTTCTCCACAACCACCATTCTATTCTACTTATAGTGCTATGTCCATGGCTCCCGCTCATGTATTGCGTGAAAGTTGAAAGAGTTTGAGATTATTAAAGTATGAAACAATTGCTTGGCTTGTCATCGGGGTTGTGCATGATTAAATACTTTGTGTGATGAAGATAGAGCAACAACCAGACTATATGATTTTGTAGGGATAACTTTCTTTAGCCATGTTATTTTGAGAAGACATGATTGCTTTGATTAGTATGCTTGAAGTGTTACTATTTCTTTTATCATTATGAACTTTTATTTTGTATTCATTTGGATCTGAACATTCATGCCACAATAAAGAAAATTACATTATGAATTATGCTAGGTAGCATTCCACATCAAAAATTCTCTTTTTATCATTTACCTACTCGAGGACGAGCAGGAATTAAGCTTGGGGATGCTTGATACGTCTCCAACGTATCTATAATTTTTTATTGTTCCATGCTATTATATTACCCCTTTTGGATGTTTATGGGCTTTATTTTACACATTTATAAGATTTTTGGGACTAACCTACTAACCGGAGGCCCAGCCCGTATTGCTGGTTTTTTGCCTATTTCAGTATTTCGAAGAAAAGGAATATCAAACGGAGTCCAAACGGAATGAAACCTTCGGGGGCGTGATTTTTGGAACGAACATGATCTGGAGAGCTTGGAGTGCAAGTCAAGAAGCTTCCGAGGGCACCACGAGATAGCCCCCCCTGTAGGGCGCGCCCCCTGTCTTGTGGGCCCCTCGGGCGGCCACCGACGTACTTCTTCCTCCTATATATACCTACGGACTCATAAAACATCTAGGAGCACCACGAAACACAACTTCCACCACCGTAACCTCCTGTATTCACGAGATCCCATCTTGGAGCCTTCGCCGGCACTCTGCCGGAAGGGGAATCAACCACGGAGGGCTTCTACATCAACATCCTTGCCCCTCCGATGAGTTGTGAGTAGTTTACCACAGACCTACGGGTCCATAGTTATTAGCTAGATAGCTTCTTCTCTCTTTTTGGATCTCAATACAATGTTCTCCCCCTCTCTTGTGGAGATCTATTCGATGTAATCTCTTTTTGTGGTGTGTTTGTCGAGATCCGATGAATTGTGGGTTTATGATCAAGTTTATCTATGAATAATATTTGAATCTTCTCTGAATTCTTTTATGTATGATTGAGTTATCTTTGCAAGTCTCTTCGAATTATCAGTTTGGTTTGGCCTACTAGATTGGTCTTTCTTGCCATGGGAGAAGTGCTTAGCTTTGGGTTCAATCTTGCGGTGTTCGTACCCAGTGACAGAAAGGGTTGCAAGACACGTATTGTATTGTTGCCATCGAGGATAACAAGATGGGGTTTATATCATATTGCATGAGTTTATCCCTCTACATCATGTCATCTTGCTTAATGTGTTACTCTGTTCTTATGAACTTATACTCTAGATGCAGGCAGGAGTCGGTCGATGTGTGGAGTAATAGTAGTAGGTGCAGGCAGGAGTCGGTCTACTTGTTATGGACGTGATGCCTATATACATGATCATGCCTAGATAATCTCATAACTATGCGCTTTTCTATCAATTTCTCGACAGTAATTTGTTCACCCACCGTAATACTTATGCTATCTTGAGAGAAGCCTCTAGTGAAACCTATGGCCCCCGGGTTTATCTCTTATCGTATTTGCTTTCTATCTACTTTTACTTGCATCTTTACTTTTTGCATCTATATTACAAAATACCAAAAATATATTACTATCTCTATTAGATCTCGCTTTCGTAAGTGGTCGTGAAGGGATTGAAAACCCCTTTATTGCATTGTTGTGAGTTCTCAGTTTGTTTGTGTAGGTGCGTGGGACTTTTAAGGAGCCTCCTACTAGATTGATACCTTGGTTCTCAAAACTGAGGGAAATACTTATGCTACACTTGCTGCATCACCCTCTCCTCTTCGGGGAAAACCAACGCTAGCTCAAGACGTAGCAGGGCCTGACTCCGTCTCTGGAGCCCGCGACTGGTGGCTCATCGCCTGGCGCGCGAACGATGCCACTCACCAGGCCTGGACCACCAGGGTGATGTGGATATTCGCAGGCCATGCCATAGGTCATCTTCGTGACTGGCCCGCTGCTGGTCCGCACCGGTACTGGTAGTCCGGTCCCAGATGAACCGATCGCCATGGTTGTCTTCTTCTTAGGAGCCATGGCGATGAAGAACAGCCAGGTCAACTGCTAGACCAAATTCTCACAATTGCGCGCCCCTACCTGGCGCGTCAAAGGTGTCAGCGGGAAACGACACCTATGGGACCATAAGAATCCCTACTACGGTTGCGGGGCGCGGGGTTGTGAGAAGAGCAGGATTAGTAATTGACATGGGGATCGTTTACCCAGGTTCGGGCCGCAAGGATGCGTAAAACCCTAGTCCTGCTTGGTGGATGTATTGAGTGTTCTTGAGCTTTTGAACCAGCTACGGGTGTTGCATGGTTCAAAAGAGCCGAATCCTTTTCTTGTACGCCATGGGCCTCCTTTTATAGGCGAAAGGGGCTGCCATAGTGGCACACAGGAGGTGGGAAGGCCTACAGTATTGCGAGCTTATCGCTCGTATTACAGGACAAGATGCATTTAATGCATGGCTTAGGTGTCCCTCACTTTATCAGGGATGGGAGCGAGGCCACTCCCGTCTGTCCCCGCTCCTCCTCGCTTCAACACGCGCCCTGGCTAGCGATGCATGCGGTGCCATGTAGGCAGGCAAGTAGCTGAGGTGGCGTGGTGGTGGAGCCTCCATGAAGATCTGCATGCCGCCACGCAGGTGCCTGCTGAGTTGGCCTGGAAGATGCATATGGCCACGCAGGTGCCTGCCCAGCTCGTTGGGCTGGCAGCTGCATGCGAATAGCGGCGGGGATGTGATTGGTGCGGGCCTGGCAGCAGCCCTGTTGTCGCCTCTGGCAAGGGTCTTGTCGGGTGACCCGGCAAGGGTCTTGCCGGGTGGCCCGGCAAGGGTCCTGCCGTGGCGCGCTGGCGTCCCCAGCAAGGATCTTGCCGAGGGTCTTGTGGGTTTCTTCGGTAAGGGTCTTCGGTAAGGGGACCTTGAGCATTCTATGTCTTCACAAAGATCTGCATGCCACCATGGAGGTGCCTCCCGAGCCCTGGTCCAACGTGGTTGCTGGCGTTGGAGACCGTGGCTCGAGGGTGGCCCACTCCGCCGGTGTGGGCGAGCTGCCCCGGCAAGGGGCTTGCCGGGGCTACGGTGGCTGCCCCCAGCTAGGACCTTGCCGGGGAAACCTACTTCGCCCATCTGCACTTTGTGGCCTTGGTCCTTGATGTTGCCATGTTCGTCTCGAGCCTTCGGCTTCTCTCCGGCTTCCCTCCTTTGCCCTACTATGCGTGGCCACGACGCGTGGCTCTGACTGCCCATGCACAAGTGAAGGGGTCAAAAGGAGAACCCCTACTTTTGTACACCGACAGCCCATAATTGTTTTTAGCCCAATTGGAATGGGACCAACAAATGTTGGCATGTTGGGCTCCTATGAAGCTTTCGGTCGAATACATTACTAAGATAAACCTACGCTTTACAAAAATAGCGTCATAATTACTACAGCCTTTGGCAGCATCATAAATGTTGTATCACAATAAAATAAATTCCAACCATACAACAAAAGGCATGTTGGCATAAAGTTTGCAGTCCTTGCAGATAAAAGCACCATTAGATGTATAGAAGCACAGATCGTTTGACCTGAGTGCTAATGTTTTAGGTTGTATAATCTGATGGAGCAGCACGATCTTCACCTTTTTTCTGCCATTGCTCTTGAACAGCAAAGTGAATTTCTGATAGTCTGGTTTCAAAACCATTCCTATCTTGAAGACATTTGTCAACCACTATTCTTGTTTCCGAAACGATGTCCATTAGGGATTGGACTTGTGTCTGGAGCACAGATATATCACTCCATGTAGCCGGAAGATTTTGTTCAATAGTCGATTTGGACGAGGTTACCTTGACAACCAACCCAAAATTACGCAGGAAGGTGCTTTTTGCACTATTAGTGGAGCGATACTGACGTACTGCAGCAAGAGGTGACATTCTGCCTATGGTAGCCTCGTCACCTTCAGGTGGTTGTGGTTGTTCAATCATATGTTCCATAGCTTGCTGAAAGTTTGAACTTGTAGATTAGTGTACCAGATAAGTTACTAATGAGATAAAAACAAACAAAGTAGGTTACACGTTTATACATAACTTATTTTCGTGAACTACTGTAATACATTAGCATGTATTGTAGTGCCAACTACATAATAAAATCACTTTCAGAACATATGTCCATGTAGCATGCCTACTGTATTGTCTATTTCCTCACATTCGTTGACATCTAAGGATAGAGACATGGATTAAAGTAGGATGAACATAGTATGACATCATTCATATCATGGGCAAATAGATATAAAACAAACATGCTATTTTATCATTGTGTGCGCACATGAACATAACAACTAGATTACAGATCAAGACCAAAAGAATATCCTTCATCTCTTTTAAACCATGTAAGGTGAAATGATACGTTAAGACAACTGTGTATAAAAGTGAATAGAGTAACTGACATTGGCTACAAACCAAGCAATTAAATGAACACATCATAGTACCAATCAGTTCAAAGGCAGGAGGAGTAAGGACTTACAACAGCGGCTTGAACTGTTGTGCTCATGCCCTTCATCTTGCTGCTGTGGCAATGCTTGAAGATTTGCACTGCATTTAGTTCAGGTTCTTTTTGGTCCGCACGGGATTTCCTCTATATTTGGAACAAGTCAATATAGATACAATAATATGGCACAGAAAAAAGAAGGAAGTAGCAGCTATTTACAAGAGCCTGGCAGTGTGCAATATAGCTACGAGATCCTATTATCTGTTGGAATTTCACTTTAGAGCGGTTGGTCTTGTTCTTCAAACAGTTAGCCTAGAAGAAGATACACTTGTAAGGCACATACATAAATACAAGTTCAATATGTGGTCTGATCAAATACATATATCCTACCTGATACTTTGGATCAGACCAGTGTTTAACAAGGACTGTCCAGTCTTCATCTGTAATATATTCCACTGGAGATGTTTGGGCGATTTGATAGTTAGCCTTGCCTTCAAAGTGAGGTTTTCTAAGGTGGTACCGATACTATCGCAGAGCAAACTGAAAAACATGAGTGCATGCTTGTTTAGTTGCATCATGTTTCAGATCCAACTTGAACCTCATCTGTTGAAAAAAGAATGTGAGTCTTATAAGGAGGAAGCTAGAAAGTATGGGACAGAGCAAGACAATATTACTAATTGCGATGAATAACATTACTTACGAATAAATGGTCAAGGAAGGTGTTAAACTGGGTATTGTTTTTCTCATTCCTGTACTGGATCCATGTTGGGAGGATACATGCATGACACCGAACGGCAACGACTGCCTCTGATACTAACTTGGCTGACTCTGTAGCATCACGTGGCCTTTTTAAACCTGCCTCAAAATGGATCTCCACTCTTCCTCCTTTAGATTTTGTGAATCTGTCAAGCATTATCCCAGATGTTTGTTTCTGCTTGCACCATGGTGCTAGTTCAACAATGAATATGAAAGTGTTAGTGTACATCAAACTGTGAGAGTACATATAAAGGAGCATGCAACTGCAACTTGACTCGGTTAGGTACCGTCTTGGTGTTGATGCTCATGAGGTTCATCTGATCTTGCCAAGTCCTGTTCTGCCAGCAGTGCTTCGGAAGTAGTGTTAGGTGGGAAGGCAGCTTGGGAACTGGCCAGTTCCAGAGCAAACGTACGAGTAACTCATTGAGATGCTGGTACAATTGAAGCGGATGCTAAAACTGGTGGAGTAGGTGATGTTATGTTTGTAGATTAAGCCAGTGGACTTGGACCTTCTACTGCACTATAAGTACCAGCAGAATTTGAAGGGAAAATCCTTTTCCGTTTCACCCGACGAGTAACACCATTCCCTACTATATTATTTTCCTTGCTCTTTTTTGACTTTGTCATGTCAAGCGCTACCCACAACACAAAAGAATAAAATCGCTCTTCAGAACTCATTGATGCATGATACAGACAAGCAATACTTTGATGTAAGACAGCCGTATGAGGATGGAATATTTAAGAAAAACAGGACGACATGACATATTCACAGCTACGATGTGTAAACTAAGTAGAAGGATTTTGAAGAAGATAGAAGTAATGCAAGCTAGACACCATATGAAATATGTAACCAATATTACTCTGCCAAGTTAAAAGTGTCTTGTCATAAGTGGCAATTCGAAAAACTAGAAGCAGTACAACATAGATATCAATGCAAGATGCAACCACTATCAAACTGCCATGTTAAAAGCATCCAATCATGAGTGACTGATGCGGGATACACAATAGCAGTACTTTGATGAAAGAACATGGTATGATAGATAGATGTAGTGTATTCTAGACACAGAAAGCCATGTCATATGCACATGTATAACGTATAAACTCAGTAGGTGCAATTTAATCAAAATAGAAGAAATACAGGCTAGACAACATACGCAACATGAAACCAATTATCACACTGTCAACTTAGAGCAAGCACCTGCGATGGTGTTGTACGGGAGATCAACTCATCATGTAGACTTGGGACTTCAACTTCATTAGCAGTAGTAGTGGTGAATCTAGAGAGTCACTGTTTGCGTCAGTGTGGAGGACCACCAACATCCCCTAACTTACTCGTTTCCTTCCTATTTTCTGATATTGCCTTATGAAGTCAAAACCACAAGAAGATGAATAAAATTAGCTCTGCATAACTGGTTGATGCATGATACAAACGAACACTACTTTGATGTAAGGCAATCGCGGGATATGAGAGTGGAATATATACAAAAAAAGACAGCGTTGCAAATTCACACTACGATAGGAGGATGGAATATGTATGAAAAAACAGTAAGCAGAAGGCATTTCAACAAAATTAGAAGAAATGAAAGCTAGGCACCATATGAACATGCAACCAATATCACTCTATCAGGTAAAAAGTGTCTCATCGTAAGTGCCATTTCAAGAATTAGAAGCAGTACAAGCTAGAAGACAATGCAAGATGCAACCTACATCACAATCCCAAGTTAAATGTGTCTTATGGGTAAGTGATCATTGCAGGTATAAGTTGTAAGCAACGCAGATGCAATTCAACATAATCAGAAGCGATACAAACTAGACATCATACGGAAAATGCAACCACCACTAAAAAATACACTTCCGTGATGATACGTGTTTGTCACAGTAGGTCACATTTTCTGTCATGCATGGACATCCATGACGATTTTATGACAGAATCAAGATAGTCATACATGTACTATCATAGAAGTGTTCCATGACATTACCAAAATTATCATCACGGAAGTGTTCACTTCCATGATGATAAATCGCGCGTCACATAAGTGCTTTCGTCAAGGTTGACCGACACATGGCATCCAGCGTAACAGAACGCCGTTAAGCTATCGGGTCTGGTTTTGGATCCGATAACCCGTTAACAGCCCCGACCAATGGGGATTTTCCATGTGTAAAATCATCATTGGCTGGAGGAAACACGTGTCGGCTCACTGTTGTGACAGATGTCATCCACTCATTGGACCGAAGGCGTCTATGATACGTCGACACGTGGCATGGCCCAACAGAGGCCCATTCCTGTGAAAAGGCCAGCCCATTTGACTTGATCAAAAGGTGGCGGGCCGGCCCACGAAAAGCTTGTTAACGGCTTGTTTACATATAGCCCATTTAGAGCCCGCTAACCCAGGGCTTGTTACGACCTATCCAAATTAGGCCCAATAGCGTCATCTGAGCCATCCAATATAATTCCAGCCCGTTTTAAGTTCCGGCCCCTGTATGGCCCATGACGTCTTTCGGTCCATATGAGGACCTTTGTAACTCTTGGCCCATTAACGGCCCGTGGTGAAACTGGCCTGTAATGAACAATGTTGCACTTTATACCCATTAACGGCCCGTGGTGAAACTGGCACGTAATGAACAGTGTATCACTTTATACCCATTAACAACCCGTTATTCCGTTGGGCCGTTTCCAGCCCATGTTAACATTCGGCCTTATCAGGGCCCATTTATTCTTGGGCTCATTTCTAGCATGTGTTTACTTACGGCCCATTACTGTCATTTTCTGCTTGTGGGCCAAATTCAGCCTGTGGTTACAGTCGGCCCGTTTGTGGCCTGTTAATACATTGGGATGTTTTCATAGCATCATCAAATATGGCCAATTAACGACAGCCCGTTATGGTCGGCCCATGAACGAACGATTCCAGCTCTAGCCCGTTTACGACCATAATGCGGTCAGTTATTGGCCCATGTTTGGCCAACCGATCATACGGGCCGTAGAAGGCCCATTGATGATACGGCCCGTAGAAGGGCCATTGTGTCTACGACCCGTATAAGGCCCATTGTTTCTATGCCCCGTAGAAGGCCCATTGTTTCTATGGCCCGGAGAAGGCCCATTGTTTCTACGGCCCGTAGGAGGGCCATGGTAACTACAGTAAATATGTAGCCCATAGTTATTGTGGCCTAGTTTTAAAAAATAGGTTATTGCGGCCACTAGCAAACCGCGGAAAAAGAACTGCACTGACTACAAGCAAATAAATAAACAAGACAATAAGGAAATAAATAAGCAAGCAACTTACGCTAGGCTATCACGGCTATTACACATATTACATCTACTGGGCATCAAAGTTCGCCACCCGTGCAAATATAGGGAACAAAGCACCATATAAACGCCGCAGCAAAAAAAGTCCAGAACTGAAACCACTTCAGAAGAGCTCAAGAAACAATATCCTGGGTACCCATAATGCTGGCAAGATGCTTAGCAAGTTTATTATTTTTCTCTTGTTTGGCGCTTAAATCCTCCAGCACTTGCTATTGCACCAGAAAGTATGCATCTGAATTCTACAGGGACTTCCTCAGTCCATCGGCTTCCTGTCGCATAACATCTAATCGATGTCTTTCAACTTGAAGTTGAGACTCAAGAAGCCGAACTGATTTAGGCAACGAGTTCGAAGAGCTGGTGCCAGCAGTAGTAGGAAGTAGCTCGAACACTACATCAAGACAGGACTTTGGGGTTGTCTAAGTGTCTTCAATATAGTTTTTATCAGCTTTCTTGGAGACCAACAGGGATGTCTCACTATCTTGAACCTTATCTGCATTACTTCCTTTACAATTGCATAACGGGATACTCTTCTCTAATATTTTATCCATGTTCTAGAAGAGAAACAAACAAACACATCACCGGTTTACAATGTAGTATATGAAACTCATTTTGGTAAACCAGTTCAGTAGTAAGGTGGACATGATAACAGCATGAAACAAACATATATCTATGTAGTATGGTCACTGTATGGTCTATATCATTCTAGTTTATGTTACCAAATCAAGATAGATACAGTTCGAATCATATCTATTTAAGACAAAGCAGCACAGACAGAATATAAGTGTGGGAAACTACACAGCAATAACAACACTTATAATGTTCATGGCATGAGAACATAACTGTTTATTCAATTGAAACTGAAATCAACATAGAGCAAGTTACAACAGCAAACACGTTAAAGAAACAGGTTTAAAAATACCTGTTGCACCATTGGAGTTTCAATTGCATCCTTCAAATTTGAAATTAGTTGGTTTGAGTAAATACAATGGTGCAAGAGCAAAGTAGTATGAACCATAGCTATGGAACCTGGCCTGAGAATAATTCTTCTTCTGCTTTAAGCGTTGACTTGGGGTTCGGAGTGGTGGTCCTCGTGCTTTGGGCACTGCAGTTGCCTTACTAACTGCTCGTGTTTGGGTGCTCTGTGGTGGAGACGGTGTTGTGTCAACGGGAACTGGGTTACTATCTGCTTGGGTTGGGGTTAGAAGGGGTGTAGCTGGTTCTCTGTCCAACTGGTTAGGGGTACAATCTGCGTGAGTCTGGGTTATGTGTGGTGGGGCTGGTTCTTGGGCAAGTATAACTGTGGTTCTATCTACATCGACAGGTAGCACGATCTTTTCTAAAGACCGTGTCTTTACTCCCACAGATACTGCCATCACCCCCTCCAATTGAAATGACTGATAAACAAGAAAATTAATTGACTGTATAGACATTGTAAGATAGACATGTGCAATGGTAGTAGGGAAGAAAACAGGGCATGAAATAATTCACATTTATGTTGTCTTACCAAATAGAATAGCAGGACATAATTTCACATATATGATGGCTAATTAAACAGGATAGCATGACACAATTTCACATATATGATGGCTAACTAAATAGGATAGAATGACATACTTCAAAATGTGATGACTATGTAAACATGATGACATGATATAACTATACGATGTGTCTATTAAAGTGGTCGGCATGCCATAAATCACAAACATGCCGTCGATGGAAACATGATGGCATGATATAATTCACGGATAGAATGACATAATTTAAAATATGATGACTATGTAAACAGGATGAGATGATATAACTATATTATGTCTTTAGAAAATGGGTTGGCATGCCATAATTCAGATACATGTTGTCTATGTAAACATCATGACATGATATAATTCAAATATATGATTTATATACTAAGGAAGTGAGCAGAGGGCAATCGCATATATGATGTGTCAACTAAGGAGATGGCATTCAATATTGTGTATATGATGTAAAAACTAAGCATTTTAATACAACATATGCATGATATGAGTAATATAACCCTGCCAAGTTTGACCATGCACCTCAGGGGGATAATAGGACTGGTCATCTGCCTCTGAATCCTCCTCTGAAGAGCTATCTGTAATCAGCAAGATACCTGCGTCAGCAGGTAGCATTGTCTGCTCTGAAGACCTTGTTTTCACTCCAGATTTCTCCATCACCAATTCAAATGGCTGATGCATAGGAAGAGCAGTTGAATATACAAACATTGTCGACAAAAGCAATGAGAAATACAAAAAAAGGACGACATGATATAATTCACATATACGACGCTTGGCTAAACAGCATGGCATTGCATAATTCACATATATAATGCCTTGCACCAAGATAGCATTGCATAATTCACATATATAATGTCTTGCAACAAGATGGCATTGCATAATTCACATATATTGTAATTAGACACTAAACAGGTGGCATTCAAAAAAGCATGTCTAAACTAAGCAAATGACATAGCAATGCAAGATACCATACGCATGATATGAGCAACATAACCCTGCCAAGTTAGAGCATGCACCTCGGGGGGGGGGGGAATAGGACTGGTCATCTATCTCTGAGTCCTCCTCTGAGGAGCTATCTGTAACCAGCAAGACATGCGCTTCGTCAGATAGCATTGTCTGCTTTGAAGACCTGGTTTCCACTCCAGTTTTTCCATGACTGTGTCGAATGGCTGATGCACATGAAGAGTAATTGAATGTACTAAAATTTTTGACAAATTTAACACGTAATAATAAAATGATGGCATGATATAATTCACATATGAGATGACTGGCTAACCAGGGTGGCATTGCAAAATTCACATATATGATGCCTGGCTAAACAAGATGGCATTGCATGATTCACATATACGATAAAGAAACTAAACAGATGGCATTGACACAAAGCATGTCTAAACTAAGAAGATGACATCTTTGATGTATACAGTAAGCAATGCAAGACACCATATGCATGATATTACCAACATCAGCATGCCAAGTTAGAGCGAAGACCTCATGGGGTAAATAGGAGTGGTCTTCTCCTTCTGAATTCCCCTCAGAACAGTTATCTTCCTCTTGATTACGATCCGAAATGGGTGGAGGGAGGCTGCCTTTGCACCCACCATGGAGCGACGGCTGCATGAAATTTTATTGCCACGCAAGCCTCGTCTCTTTTGCTCTACATGATCAGTTCCATTGTTTACAGTAACTGACATGCATAGGAATAAAACATAGTGAGATTATGTAAGGAGTGCATGCATAAATCCAGAGTGATGCTAACAAACTGTGGATAGACCCAAAACCAATGAATAGCAGGCAGATAATAGCTTTAGTTAAAAAATATAGATAATGGCTCCTTTAATGTTTGTTTGCACCCAACATGAAACTCATAGTAGACACCCGAGATTAACCAGACAGTAGGCAGATAGTACTGATTGCTGCCCCAATATGTACCCCACAACCATTTAAAACCTCAAGTTTCAGCATTAGTTTGGACCTGACTCGGAGTCTAATAGGTGAACACGATGATAATGTAGCATGCCATCATATTAAGCGATGCATAATGTAAGCAGACAAGGAAGAGTGTGACCTCTCTTGCGGACCCGTGTAGTCCTTAGGGTCATCTGCTCAGTTGATGATGGTAATGTAGTTGTCGTGGCTGCCGGTGGCGGGGAAGAAGATTCGAGGCGGCAAAAGACAGTCTGGAGAGCGGATCCCTAGTGTGGTGAACCCTTCCGTCGTTGGAGCAGCTGAGCTAGGGTGGAACACAGCGCCGCAGGAGCAGGACAAACCACACAAGGTTTTCTTTGACACATATCTATAACAGAAGTAATTGTGTAAGGGCTTGTTTGAATTTGAGGATTCTAACAATGCAGGGATAGAAAATAGACAGGAATAGGATGGGAATGCACGTGCAAAATAGAGAATTTAAAAACACAGGATTTCTACCAATCTGGGTGTTTGATTCACAAGAATTGGAAGATCACAGGATGCAAAGAAGCATGGTGAGATTAAGTCAAACCATAAGAAAATGTACGGTTATAATGCTATTATGCTACTATGTCTTAGTCTTGTGCTTCATGAATAGGAATTTGAAAAGGAGGACAAGTGGAAATTAAAATTCCTACGGTTTTTCTTTCAAGGAGACACTAAAGGAACAAATCCTACAGTTTTCCTTTGCTCCATTCCTTTGCACCAAATTCATGAAAAGTAGTACCATAGGAAACTTTCCAATTCCTATGTTTTTCATTCATTTTTCCTTTCAAGCACTGGAGATTCTAGTATTACAGGACAAGATGCATTTAATGCATGGCTTAGGTGTCCCTCACTTTATCAGGGACGGGAGCGAGGCCCGTCCCGTCCGTCGCCGCTCCTCCTCGCTTCGACACGTGCCCTGGCCAGCGATGCATGCGGTGCCATGGAGGCAGGCCAGTAGCTGAGGTGGCACGGCGGTGGAACCTCCATGAAGATCTACATGCCGCCACGCAGGTGCCTGCTAAGTTGGCCTGGAAGCTGCATGTTGCCACGCAGGTGCCTGCCCAGCTGGTTGGGCTGGCAGCTGCAGGCGAATGGCGGCGGGGATGTGATTGGTGCGGGCCTGGCAGCGGCCCTGCTGTCGCCTCCGGCAAGGATCTTGTCGGGTGACCCGGCAAGGGTCTTGTCGGGTGGCCCGGCAAGGGTCTTGCCGTGGTGCGCTGGCGTCCCCGGCAAGGATCTTGCCGTCTTGTGGGTTTCTTCCGTAAGGGTCTTTGGTGAGGATTGTTGCCTCTCAACCCCCATCTGACCTTGAGCGTTCTATGTCTTCAGAAAGATCTGCATGCCACCATGGAGGTGCCTCCCGAGCCCTAGTCCAATGTGGTTGCTGGCGTTGGAGACCGTGGCTCAAGGGTGGCCCACTCCGCCGGTGTGGGCGAGCTGCCCCGGCACGGGGCTTGCCGGGGCTGCGGAGGCTGCCCCCGGCAAGGGCCTTGCCGGGGAAACCTACTTCGCCCATCTGCACTTTGTGGCCTTGGTCCTTGATGTTACCCTGTTCATCTCGAGCCTTCGGCTTCTCTCCGGCTTCCCTCCTTTGCCCTGCTATGCGTGGCCACGGAGCGTGGCTCTGACTGCCCGTGCACAAGTGAAGGGGTCAAAAGGAGAACCCCTACTTTTGTACACCAACAGGAGCCCCCAGGCCTGGGCCATACATACACGCGACACGTTGTTGGGCCAGGCCCAGAACGGTGCGCGGGCAGGCGGGGCGGATTTTACCATGGTAACTGCTCCGTCTAATGCGCTTCCTCACGACCTGCGTTGAACGCGCGACATGGGGGTCATGCGCGCGTGCGTGACGGAAGCATGCTGGCGTCATCCTGTGGTGGACAGTAAAGAGGCGGCTTGTGTGTCTCTTCGAGATCGCAGGGCTGCTGCTCATTTACTGCCCTCGCTTGGGAACCGTCGCTCCACGTGTCCCACGGCGCCTATCCCTTGCGCCACGTTCGATGCATGCACGATGCAGAGCGAATGACAGGTGCGTGGGATGTGGGAAGTCATGCACGTGCGTGGGTCGATTCCCACGCGCCTTTCAATGGAGTGGGGAGGGCAGTCGACGGCCCCGCTTGCTGTCACTTCAACGGGCCGGATTGGCTGAGAGGGGGTGGCTGAGCCTCATCCCCACCCCTTTATAAAGAGGGGAGCGGGGGGAATGGCGCCTCTCAATCCTTCGCCATCTGCCTCTCCCCATTCCCGCTTCCTTCTTTCTTCTGCCATGGCAAGGGGGTGTGGCGACACTTCATCGGTGGCGGCGAGGGTCTCGGCTCGACAACGCATCGCCCCTCCCCAAGAGCTTGTAGCGGCGGAGCCGGTCACGAGAGGGAGGGGGAGGGGGCGAGGTCGAGGCCGTCGTGGCGCTCGAGGGAGAGGAGGACGGGGCGGCAGATCGGCCTCGCCTCCGCCAGCAGCCCCTCCTCCGGTGGAGGGCCACATCGGGGACAACCCTTGCGGGTTCTTCGTCAGGTTGTTCCAACCACCGCGTCGTCGTCTTCACCTCCCGACTCCATTTGCGTGGGAGATGGAGTTGGATCCGCCGCAGGCGTTGCGGCTGCATATAGGGGTTGCGGGAACAGCGGCACATGGGCCAACGTCGAGTTCCCCGCCCCTCACGTCATCTCCGCCAAGGGTGGAAGGCCTTTGCTCGCATCCATAGCTTGACGGAGGGGCTCAATCTCCATTTCAAACTAATGGATGGTGGCCTCTTCTCAGTCAAGATCTTCGGGCACTTCGGGACTCGCGCAAGGTGCTGCGTGGAGAGCTCTTCTGACGATGAAGATTCCTCCTCGAGCGAGAATGGCGAGGAAGACAATGGCAGCGACAATGAGGGAAGCGGGAGGCAGGATGACGGGTCCGACTAGGCGTCGGGCACCACTCCGGGCGGCACCGGCAACCCCATCATCCGTGTCGCCGACTCCTTAAACTTCTCAGGGTCGTCTCCTTGGGCAGCTGGTGTTGGGAGGCTGCAGAAGAGGAAGAGGGCGGGCGGCTTGGCCGTCAAGTCGGAGTACGCGGGCACCGACGCCTTCGTCGCGTATTGACGTCCTGCTGCCTCGTCTTCGAGCTCTTCCTCCGGCGCCTCCATCACCATCCAGCCTTTGGACGGCCACCGAGATGTTTCCTTGGTGTCTTCTGCCACCCGTAGCTTGCCTAGGCGCCCCTTTTGCCCTTCTGCGTTCTTGTTTCATTTCCTTAGGAGAGGGACAAGAAAGGGATTACGGGCACCTTATCTCTTTTTAGTCTTATAAGCCTTCGGGCCTTTGTTAACTTTAGAAGTTGTAATCCCCTCGCTCAGGTTTTTTATTTTGCACAAACTGTACCTGTACGAGAAGTTTTTTAATGAAAAAGGGATGTTTGCTGGGTATTTTGTTCGCGGCTGGAACCCATGACAAGGAGTGAATCCTCGTTATTTCTTAAGACAAATGTTCTTCGCCCGGCAATAGGCCTTGTCGTCTCCCCAGTTCGCTCGACCTTTCTCACGCCCTTGGTGGAGGCAGGGATGAGGTGGGCTCAGGCTCCTCGTTCATCTTCTTTGCTGCCGCGGCTACGACCAAATTCAGACCCAGGTGTAGGACCTTGAAGTATGTCTAGAGGGGGGTGATTAGACTACTTGACCAATAAAAACTTAACCTTTTCCCAATTTTAGAGTTTGGCAGATTTTAGCTACTTTAGGACAAGTCAAGCAATCATCACACAATTCAAGCAAGCATGCAAAGAGTGTATAGGTAGCGGAAATTAAAGCATGCAACTTGCAAGAAAGTAAAGGGAAGGGTTTGGAGGATTCAAACGCAATTGGAGACACGGATGTTTTTGGCGTGGTTCCGATAGGTGGTGCTATCGTACATCCACGTTGATGGAGACTTCAACCCATGAAGGGTAACGGCTGCGTGAGTCCACGGAGGGCTCCACCCACGAAGGGTCCACGAAGAAGCAACCTTGTCTATCCCATCATGGCCGTCGCCCACGAAGGACTTGCCTCACTAGCGGTAGATCTTCACGAAGTAGGCGATCTCCTTGCCCTTACAAACTCCTTGGTTCAACTCCACAATCTTGTCGGAGGCTCCCAAGTGACACCTAGCCAATCTAGGAGACACCACTCTCCAAGAAGTAACAAATGGTGCATTGATGATGAACTCCTTGCTCTTGTGCTTCAAATGATAGTCTCCCCAACACTCAACTCTCTCTCATAGGATTTGGATCTGGTGGAAAGAGGGTTTGAGTGGAAAGCAACTTAGGGAAGGCTAGAGATCAAGATTCATATGGTAGGAATGGAATATCTTGGCCTCAACACATGAGTAGGTGGTTCTCTCTCAGAAATGGTATGTTGGAAGTGTAGGTTCGTTCTGATGGCTCTCTTCACGAATGAAGAGGAGGTGGAGGGGTATATATAGCCTCCACACAAAATCTAACCGTTACACACAATTTACCAAACTCGGTGGGACCGAATCGTTAAACTCGGTCGGACCGATTTAGTAAACCTAGTGACCATTAGTGATTTTCGGTGGGACTGACATGCATCTCGGTGATCCCGATTCGGTTAGGGTTAGGGCATAACGTAATCTCGGTGAGACCGATTTGGTAATAAGCTAACCAGAGAGTTGGTCAGGTAAACTCGGTGGGACCGATTTGCTCTTTTTGTGAGACTGAAGTGTTACAAAAAGGAAACAAAGAGTTTACATTGCAATCTCGGTGGGACCGATCGCTCACTTCGGTTAGACCGAAACTTTACGAAGGGAAACAGAGAGATTGCAACCCCATCTCGGTGAGACTGAGATCCCTATTGGTAAGACCAATTTGCTTAGGGTTTGTGGCAGTGGCTATGACTTTTGGAATCGGTGGCTCCGGATAGGAAGAATCGGTGTGACCGATTTTGTCTTTGGGTTTAGGTCATTTGTGGATGTGGGAAAGTAGTTGAGGGTTTTGGAGCATATCACTAAGCACATGAAGCAAGAGGCTCATTAAGCAACACCTCATCCCTCCTTGATAGTATTGGCTTTTCCTATAGACTCAATGTGATCTTGGATCACTAAAATGTAAAATGAAGAGTCTTGAGCTTTTGAGCTTGAGCCAATCCTTTATCCTTAGTATTTTGAGGGATCCACTTTCATCATCCATGCCATGCCATTCATTGAGCTTTCCTGAAATAATAGTCTTGGAATAGCATTAGCTCAATGAGCTATATGTTGTTATGAATTACCAAAACCACCTAGGGATAGTTGCACTTTCAATCTCCCCCTTTTTGGTAATTGATGACAACATATAGATCAAAGCTTCGACAAATGATAATAAAATTAAATAACATCGTCGCTTTGAGAAGTATGTGATAAGCAAGAGCTCCCCCTAAATTTGTGCATAGTTTTAGATTGCTTTGGACTGCAAATGCACAATGAATTAGGCTTATGGGTTACTCTTCCATGTCACATACATCTTGGTGGAGCGCTCAAAATAATAAACAATGAATACATGCACTCATCACCAAGCATAGTGAGTGATCACATAAGATAGATAGGATAATATCAAGCATGCATAAGTGTAGTTTATGATCAAACACATGATCATCAATGTCTCACAAGCATAGTATCTCAACCAAAAGCAAACAAAGTTTGAAAAACCACCAAATAAAGCAAGAGAGAACAAAAGCAACATTCTCTCTCTCGAAGCCTATGATCTATACATTTTTCTCTCCCTTTGGCAACAAGTTAACAAAAAGTTCATAGAAAATGCAGAGTGCTAGATCGACTCTCAGGCTTGATCTTCTGGTGGTGGTGTCCTGATGACCCCAAGGACGAAGGCTTCTGTTGAAGTAGAGGGTGCTGGAGTGGATGCTAGAGCTGGTTGCACTGGAACTGAAGGGGTAGTAGCTGGTGCTGAAGTTGTTGCTCTAGTGTCTGGCACTGGCACAGCAACTGACCTCTGGGCTCTGGGCACTCTGGCAAACACATTGGTTGTAGACTTGCCCTTCCTCTCCTGCATGTCATCCTGCAGCTGCTCCACAACTGACTGAATCTCAATTACTTTGACATCTAGATCATAGAATTTTTGTTCCATGATTCTTTCCAGGCTCTCCTGGTTTTGAGTTAGGGTGGCCAACCCCTTCTCAATCCTCAGGGATGATGCTATCAAGTAACCAAGCTCCTCCTGTTTGGTTTTCAAGAAATATTCAGATGCCTCCTCTTGAGTTGGCATCTTGGCAGCCTTCTCCTTCTTTGCCTTCTCCTTCTTCTCCTGAGCTTGAACTGATTGTGGATCATCTTCATTCATGACAACCTCATTGTCCTCAAAGTCTGGATAAAGTGGAAAGTGTTCCTTATCCAACTGATATTTTCCTGTGCCCATCTTTGAGTTTATCAATTCTTGAATCTGAGGTGCATATCCGCAGCTCCTCTTCTGATCTGCTGTAGTCCTCTTGATTGTTTCAATGATCAGGCTCATGACTTTGAACTTCTGTGGCACATCAAACACATGCAACATGTTGATGGCATGCCCTCTGATCATGTTATGGTCACCAGACTTGGGCAACAAAGTGTGCCTCAGAATCCAATTTATGGTTGGCAACCCTGACAATAGAAAGTGAACTGATCCAAACTTGTGAGTCTCTAATGCCTTGTCTGGAATTTCCTTGTACATGTGAGCCATTGAATTGTGACCCAACTTCTTCTTTGCATAAATGTCTAGGTCATCCTCTTTCTCCTTGGGGGCATTGATCAGACTTGCCCATTCTTCAATAGTGGACTGGTACCTTGTACCTTCAGACATCCAAACTATTCTTCCATCTGGGTAAAAGTGTGATGTGGAGTAGAACTGCATGATAAGCTCATCATTCCAGTTGGTGAACTTTTGTCCAACAAAATCTGCAACTCCACAAGCAACAAAGCTGTCTTGCACTCCAGGATAGTGATGTTCATTTTCCTTGATGAATTTCCAGTCAACCCACCTCATGTCACAGACTATGGGCTTCTTGTCCAATAGAATTGTTTCATAGAAGTCCTGTTGTTCCTTTGTGTGGAACCTGTAGTCAACAGCAGTTCTTCTTCTTGAAGCATATGAATCTTCCATTCTCCACAGTCTTAGCCCTGAATCCTTCCTGATTCTCATGTCCTCAGCCACAGGATGGGCATCATTGTGGTCTGGTATCTTGGGCTTGAGCTTTCTTAGAACCTGTCCTTCTTCATCTGAATCTTCAGCAACATTGGGCACTGGGGCCTTGTTCTTCTCAGCAGCTGGAATACTCCTAGTATTCCTCTTTGAAACTTGCTTGGCCTTGGAAGCAGCTTTGGGTGATTCCTTGGGCTTGGATGTTGCAGCCCCTGATCTGATTGCATCTCCCATAAGCTTAGCTGCCTTTGGAGCTGGTGCAGCACCCTCTTCCTCTTCCATCATGGAAGGTTGACCAACAATTCTGGCCATGGTCTTCTTGACCCTTTCCTTCCTCTTCTTTTCTTCAGCAGCTGGCTCTTTGGGATCAGGCTTTTTAGGAAGTTGAGTTGATGCTCTGGCCTTTGGCATTGGAGTTCTTTTGGCAGGAACTTTCCTTTTCAGACCTAGTTTTGTGCTCTGTGCAGAGCCATACTCTTTCTTGAGCACCACTTTCTTGGAGGTGGCCTCATCTTCCTCAGCTTTGTAATCTTCATCCTCTGAATCTGAAGTTATTTTCCTCCTTTGCCTAGTTGCAACCTTAGGAAAATTGCTAGGAGTACTTCTGCTCCCTTCATCTGAAGTTGAGGGACTAGTGCCCTCACTCAAGTCCATCTGCTCTTCTGACCTGTTCTGGCTGTCACTTTGATCAGACATACTGCAAAAGCTGACTGCTGACCCTGTGAAGAGTTATAGATGAGATAGAAAAGATGAGCATCACAAAATGCAGAGATTTTTGCAAAAGAATGACTCAAAAGTTCAGTTTTAGTTTTCCACAGAAAGCATTTCGGATCCACCGATTTTTAAACTCGGTGATACCGAAGCAGTTTTGGAACCTAAACTTATGATCTCGGTTGGACCGAGTTTCAGTTCGGTGGCACCGAGACTGCTAGGGTTTCGCAGAATCCTCAAATTCGTCGCACCAATTAGTAATTCTCGGTCAGACCGAGAGTCACTAGTGCAATGGCATAAGCCAAATCGGTGAGACCGAGTTTTTCAACTCGGTAGGTCCGAGATGGTTTCGGCGGAAACCTAACCCTAAAAATTTGAATCACTTCTAATCTATGAACTACTTTGGCTGGATAGAAGAGTTTCAATCGTGGCAAGAATCAATATGAAAACAATGTGCTAGGAATCAGACATGGATAGCACAAAGATTAAGTCCATACCCTAACTTGGCGGTGGACTTGCTACGGCGGCAACGGCGGGGACGAATTCCGTTGACGGCAGTGGAGACCAGCGACAGGAGGCTGCTGGCGAAGAGGAGACGATCCGGAGACCACGATGGCAGAGCGAGCTGTTGCGCGGGCGAAGGGTTTCGATGAAATTTCCAAAATTTTGCCCATGGCTATATATAGCCCGACCCTGTCGGTGTGACCGAGTGGAACAACTCGGTGGCACCGAGATGCATAACTGTGTTCAGTTACAGCAACTCGGTGTGACCGAAAAGTTCAAATCGGTTGCACCGAGATTGAAAATGCAGATCAACTTAATGATCTCAATAGGACCGAAATGATGGAATCGGTCAGACCGAGAATCACAAAGAGGTTTTGGAAGTTTAAGTCTATGACAAATCGGGGACTCCGAGTTCTCCTCACACAGAGTGGTTCGAATCTGACTTGATCAAATTTTGTGATGTAGCAAGAATAGAGTTTGAGACGAGAAAAGCATAGATAGCTAAAGAAGGTTCTTAGGCATTCTTGTCCATCCACATGGCATAAAGAAAAGAATTCAAACAATCAAAACAACAAGTGGATGTCCTTGAATGAGTAAAATATGCACCAACATGCTCACACAATAAGATGGCAAATGAAATATGTGGCAAAGCATGCACAACCAATTCTAGCATCTATCAAGCAATTGGCGATGACTAGGTCATCTATATAAGAGTATATTGAGTTAGGAGTCAAATGAGAACATTTGATCATAGGTCATACTCATCGTTTAAGCTCAAGTGGGGTTACCACTTTTACATAATGCATTGATGTGTTCACACCATTAGAGTTGCTTTGACTCAATTCTTAGAGTTAAGCTCCCCCTAGATGTGAGATCCCCTTTAGAGGGATGAACTAACCTTGGGTTTTGTCGATGATGACTTCATGTAGGTGTTCAAGATGTAGATGTTCAATGTTGATGTAGATCATTTGGAGCAATCCTTTGGAGTGAGTTGCACTTTCAACTTGCCTACATGGCTTAGTCCCACAAGGAACAAACAAGAATATCCATAGACATAGAGTGATGCACACACAAGATGATGTCCATGAAAACATTAGGTTACCTTGTCCCTTGCCCTACCAACATGAGGGTTTGTGACTCCTTGAACTAGTGCAAGATGTGGAAGTTGATTGCACTTGTTCTTGCCAAAATGATATGAGTGAAGAATGTTGGCGGAGTCACCCTCAAGAACTCTCTAGTTCTTCTTCTTCGGGATCCACATCATCTTGATGGGAATCCTTGGAGTTGTAGTTGTACTTGATGAAGTAGAACTTGATGTAGTCTTGGGAACCCACTCGAACGAGGCTTTAGGTGCTTCTTCAAATGGATCAATCTCTTCTTGAAGCTTGTCCTTGCCTTTGTTCTTGTGCTCTTGTGGTGGAAGATCATCTTGAGCTTGTGTTCCCTTGAAGGAAGTAGGATCATACTTCTCTTGTTGAGGAACAAACTTCGTCTTGGGGTATTGATCTTCTTCCCACTCAACTCCATTGGCATTGAACTTTCTTTCAAAACCAACACCTTGATTCTTCCGGTGCCTTCCTTGCTTGCGTACAATTTCCTCGAATTGCTTACTCCCGGCAAGGCTCTTGTAAACACCTTTCTCTATAATTCCCTTTAATAAGCTATTTTCTTGCTCAAGTGTAACTTGGCTAAGAGAATCATTAGTGGAATCAAGAGAACTACTAGAAGCAACAACATTGGATTTGACATTATTATTGTTACTACTAGAGGAAGTATCTTTCTTGTACTTGTTACTAGACTTGACTTGAGGCATGTAAGTAGATAAGAGTAAACGCTTGGCAATGTAAGAATAACTTTTCTTGCGGAGATCATCATTGATTGCTTTTAAGAACTCATGCTCTTGCTCAAGATTGAGCTTTTCGAAGCGTAACTTCTCATGAGCCCTTAAAAGTTCTCGATGATCTTCGTAGATAGTTTCATGAGCTAACTTAAGAGAGTTTAGTTCTTTAGTTAGAAGCTCAATCTTCTCCTTATCATTGCCATTCGTTTTAGCATGATTAGCATGATTAATTGACGTTTCATCATAGTATTCATCACTAGAGTTGTCAACAAGTAAATCATCATCCACAAGCAAGTCATCTTCATCACTATTAAAATCAACATACTCGGGATGTGTTACCTTTGGACCTTTGGCCATGAAGCATCTTCCAACACCTTCATTTGGTGAGTCAAATATGTCGTAGGAGTTGGTTGACACAAGTGCTAGACCGGCAACACCTTCATCTTGAGTATATTCGGAGTCGGAGTGATAGCTTCTCTCGGAGTGATTGTCGGAGTCGGAGCCGGAAACCCATTCACCAACATGAGCTTGATGTCTTCGTTTTGTGTGGCTCCTTGATGACTTGTCCTTCCTTTCTGAATCCTTGCTTCTCCGTGAGGGTCTTCGTTCACAACGATCATCTCTACTCCTCCTCTCTCTTGGTGGTGATTCTTCTCTTTTGCTTCTTCTTCTTGGAGAATCTTCTCTTCTTTTGTAGGGTGCCGTACACTCATTGGAGTAGTGTCCGGGTCTCCCACAATTGTAGCAATTTCGCTCTCGACTAGAAGATCTCTTGTCATTGTAAGACCTTGACTTGGAGCTTCTGTCTTTGGTTCTACTCTTGTAGAATTTGTTGAAGTTTTTCACCATTAAGCTCAATTCTTCATTGAAGGTTGGTTTCTCACTTGATGATGTGGGGGCTTCACTTGAGGCTTTGTAAGCACCACTTGACTTGTTGTGAAGTTCCTCCTTATCCTTGAGTGACATCTCATGAGCAACTATCCTCCCAATGACTTCCGTTGGCTTGAGATCTTTGTAGTTTGGCATCATTTGGATCAAAGTGCACACAGTATCATACTTTCCATCCAATGCTCTTAGGATTTTCTTGATGATGAATTTGTCGGTCATCTCTTCACTCCCTAAGCCGGCAATCTCATTTGTGATAAGAGCAAGCCTAGAGTACATTTCAGCGACACCTTCACCATCCTTCATTTTGAACTTGTCAAGCTGACTTTGGAGCACATCCAACTTGGATTCCTTGACGGACTCGGTACCTTCATGCATATCAATCAAAGTATCCCAAATTTCCTTTGCATTCTCAAGATGGCTGATTTTGTTGAATTCTTCGGGGCACAATCCGTTGAAGATGATGTCACATGCTTGAGCGTTGTATTGCAGCATCTTCAATTCTTCCGCATTAGCTTCATGGTTCGGTTCTCTCCCATCGAAGAATTCACCTGGCAAGCCAATACAAATAATTGCCCAAACGGCGGGGTTATGTCCAAGAATATGCATTTTCATCTTATGCTTCCAACTAGCAAAATTAGTACCATCAAAGTAAGGACCTCTACGGTAATAATTTCCCTCGCTAGACGCCATACTCTCCTAGGTTGTGAAACCAAGGCTATGACCACCAAAAGCTATGGAAATCAAAGCAAATGGAGACCAACGCTCTGATACCACTTATAGGACCTTGAAGTATGTCTAGAGGGGGGGTGATTAGACTACTTGACCAATAAAAACTTAACCTTTTCCCAATTTTAGAGTTTGGTAGATTTTAGCTACTTTAGGACAAGTCAAGCAATCATCACACAATTCAAGCAAGCATGCAAAGAGTGTATAGGCAGCGGAAATTAAAGCATGCAACTTGCAAGAAAGTAAAGGGAAGGGTTTGGAGGATTCAAACGCAATTGGAGACACGGATGTTTTTGGCGAGGTTCTGATAGGTGGTGCTATCGTACATCCACGTTGATGGAGACCTCAACCCATGAAGGGTAATGGCTGCGTGAGTCCACGGAGGGCTCCACCCACGAAGGGTCCACGAAGAAGCAACCTTGTCTATCCCACCATGGCCGTCGCCCACAAAGGACTTGCCTCACTAGCGGTAGATCTTCACGAAGTAGGCGATCTCCTTGCCCTTACAAACTTCTTGGTTCAACTCCACAATCTTGTCGGAGGCTCCCAAGTGACACCTAGCCAATCTAGGAGACACCACTCTCCAAGAAGTAACAAATGGTGCATTGATGATGAACTCCTTGCTCTTGTGCTTCAAATGATAGTCTCCCCAACACTCAACTCTCTCTCATAAGATTTGGATCTGGTGGAAAGAGGGTTTGAGTGGAAAGCAACTTGGGGAAGGCTAGAGATCAAGATTCATATGGTAGGAATGGAATATCTTGGCCTCAACACATGAGTAGGTGGTTCTCTCTCAGAAATGGTAAGTTGGAAGTGTAGGTTCGTTCTGATGGCTCTCTCGACAAATGAAGAGGAGGTGGAGGGGTATATATAGCCTCCACACAAAATCTAACCGTTACACACAATTTACCAAACTCGGTGGGACCGAATCATTAAACTCGGTCGGACAGATTTAGTAAACCTAGTTATCGTTAGTGATCTTCGGTGGGACTGACATGCATCTCGGTGAGATGGATTTGGTTAGGGTTAGGGCATAACGTAATCTCGGTGAGACCGATTACACAAACTCGGTGAGACCGATTTGGTAATAAGCTAACCAGAGAGTTGGTCAGGTAAACTCGGTGGGACCAATTTGCTATTTTCGGTGAGACCGAAATGTTACAAAAAGGAAACAGAGAGTTTACATTGCAATCTCGGTGGGACCGATCGCTCACTTCGGTTAGACCGAAACGTTACGAAGGGAAATAGAGAGATTGCAACCCCATCTCGGTGAGACCGAGATCCCTATCGGTAAGACCGATTTGCTTAGGGTTTGTGGCAGTGGCTATGACTTTTGGAATCAGTGGCGCCGTATAGGAAGAATCGGTGTGACCCATTTTGGCTTTGGGTTTAGGTCATTTGTGGATGTGGGAAAGTAGTTCAGGGTTTTGGAGCATATCACTAAGCACATGAAGCAAGAGGCTTATTAAGCAACACCGCATCCCTCCTTGATAATATTGGCTTTTCCTATAGACTCAATGTGATCTTGGATCACTAAGATGTAAGATGAAGAGTCTTGAGCTTTTGAGCTTGAGCCAATCCAGTATCCTTAGTATTTTGAGGGATCCACTTTCATCATCCATGCCATGCCATTCATTGAGCTTTCCTCAAATAATAGTCTTGGAATAGCATTAGCTCAATGAGCTATATGTTGTTATGAATTACCAAAACCACCTAGGGATAGTTGCACTTTCACCAGGGGATAATCCTTGGGTGCCGAAAGAGGGGAGCACGTTAGCTTAGAAATAAAACGAGGTTTCACACGTCCCAGTCCATAACGAAATGCATGATAGAGGATAGAGAACTTATCTAGATCTGCAGCCCCTGGCGACCTTGTCTTGTCAGGGATGGATCCTTGTCCTTGCAGCGCTCGGAAACTTTGGCTTGCCGGGGCCCGGACGCCTGTCTGTCCCATTTCTTCCAAAATAGCTCGGCAGGAATACTTATGTGCCCTGCAAACCAAAGAAGACAGAGAAGAACAGAGAGACGCGCACTGCTAAGCTAGGGGTTAGCCGCCGCTAAGCACTATCAACCCTAACTAAGGAAGAGACTCAACCTAGCATGCATGCTATAACTTAGGGCGCTAGCGCTTCATTTATTTATGCTCAGGGTCTGCGCCTGGCTTTGTACAAAGGGTTACATGCCTTGCTGGCAAGGCTTGTACAAAAGGGTGGCTTGCCGGGAGGCCCGACACCGCGCCTTATGGGTAAAACTTGTGGAGATGCTCGATGTTCCAGGAGTTGCTCACTGGAACGGCATCTTCGGTCTCCATCCGGACTGCATCGGGCCTGGTGACTCGTGTTACCCGATAAGGGACTTCCCACTTCGGCGTCAACTTGTTGGAATTCTTGGCCGACTGAATGTGCCGAAGAACAAGATCGCCTTCCTCAAAGCTCCGGGCATGAACCTTGCGGCTATGGTTGCGGCGCAAGGCTTGCTTGTAGCGTGCTGCTCTCACAGCCGCCCGGAGATGATCTTCCTCAAGGAGCGTCACGTCATCTTGCCGCAATCGCTCTTGCTCAAGCTCATCGTAAGCGAGCACTCGAGGTGACCCGTATATGAGTTCTGTGGGGAGAACTGCTTCTGCCCCGTAAACCAAGGCAAATGGTGTCTGGATGGTGGCTCGATTTGGCGTCATTCTGATCGACCAAAGAACGGTCAGCAACTCATCAATCCAGCGCCTTCCACTCTTGTTTAGCCTGTCAAAATTCTTCATTCTTAAGCCTCGCAGAACTTCAGCATTTGCTCTCTCCGCTTGGCCGTTGCTCCGTGGATGTGCCACGGAAGCAAAACAGACCCTGCTGCCGAGATCCTCAATGTATTGCATGAAGGCATGGCTTGTGAACTGTGTGCCATTGTCGGTGATGATCCTGTTGGGCCCCCCAAAACGGCACACTAGTCCCTTGAAGAACTTGATGGCTGACTGCGTTGTCACCTTCCTCACTGCTTCCACCTTTGGCCACGTTGTGAACTTGTCGATTGCGATGTACCAGTACTCAAAGCCCTCGACAGCACGAGGGAAGGGGCCCAATATGTCGAGCCCCCAGACCAAGAAGGGCCAGGAGAGAGGGATAGTTTGAAGGGCTTGAGCTGGTTGGTGAAGTTTCTTTGAATGGAACTGGCACACTTCACACTTGGTTACTAGTGTCATCGCATCCTGGAGGGCGGTGGGCCAGAAGAAGCCTTGCCGGAAAGCCTTGCCGGCAAGGGCCCTCGACCCTATGTGGGAGCCACATATGCCTCTATGTATCTCCGCCAACAGCTTAATCCTTACTCCCGGGAGATGCACTTTAATTTTACGCCATTCGGTCTTTTTCTATACAATACATTATCAACAAATTGGTATAGAGCAGACCGGCGGGCTACTCTTTCTGCCTCTTCCTGCTCCTCAGGAAGCTCTCCTTTTTGGAGGAAACGGACGGTGTGTTGTGCCCATGCCGGATCCTGTGGCTCGACGACAAGGACCAAAGGCATCTCTTCTGCCACGGGAGCGGCCGTCTCTACGGCCATGACCTGAGGTCCTGCCGGAGTCGGTTGCCCTGCGATAGGATCGGCATCCACGGCAACATCTTCGCCGACGGCTCCGGGGGGCTCGGTGAGGAAGTACTCGCCGGAGCCTAGCTTCCTCTGTTTGCTCTGCCCGGTTGACGGCTCAACGGATGGTTGAGTGAACTGAAGCACAAAAGTACCTGGTTCCACAGGTAGCTTGAGGGCAGCGCGCTTTGACAGGTAGTCGGTGATGTCGTTCTCTGTCCGAAGGACATGCTCCGCTTGTATACCGTCAAATGGCTCCTCCAGTTTCCTCACCTCATCTACATAAGCTTCCATCAACGGGCTTTCATAGTTTTTGTCGATCTGCCTGACGACGAGTTGTGAGTCGCCCCTGACGATGAGCTTTTTAACTCCGAGGTCTGCCGTGATCCTGAGACCGGCAAGCAAACCCTCGTACTCGGCGGTGTTGTTGGTTGACATCTCCCATGGGAAGTGCATCTGGATGACATACTTGAGGTGCTCTCCGGTGGGTGCGACAAGCAGCACACCAGCACCGGCGCCTTGCAGCGAGAAGGCACCATCAAAGTACATGATCCAGTTGCGGCTCGTTTCCTTGCCGGGAAGAGTGGTCTCCTGCACCTCTTCGTCGGGCGTCGAGGTCCATTCTGCAACAAACTCTACCAAGACACTACTCTGAATCGTCGAGGTACTTTCGAACTTCAAACCGAAACTTAACAGCTCCAGGGCCCATTCCACGACCCTCCCCGTTGCATCTGGGTTATGCAGTATCTATTGCAATGGGAGGTGGGTGACCACCGTGATCTCGTGTGCTTGGAAGTAATGGCGCAGCTTCCTCGAAGCCATAAGGAGGCCGAAGAGCAGCATTTGCACACCTGAGTACCTCGACCTAGCCCCCTGCAAGAGGGAGGTGATGAAGTAAACTGGGTGTTGTACCATTTTCTTCTTCTGCGCCTCTTCACCCAGTGGCGTGGGCCCTGTCATACTTGTTGGCATTCTGGGAACGGGGGTACCCAGACTTGCCTGCCTGCGGCCTGCGGCGTGGCTCAAGGAGTGGCCCAGTACGGCCCATCTTCAACGACACTTGCTCAAGACCCTTGCGAGGGGCCAAGCCTCACGGGGAAGGACGACAGGAGGCTTCCTCAGGCACGGCCTCGTTAGGATGGCTCGCGAGGAGGCGGAGAGATCGAGGCGGTGTACCTCACGAGGTGCCCGTGATGCAAGCCATGACAACCAAGGCCAGGCGAGCGCCAGGCGGGCGCCGGCCTGTGCAGAGTCCTTGTTTCCCCTTTGGTGCAAAGGGGGCAAGCGCAGGCAAGGGTATCAAGCAAAGGCAACCATTTCGGTGCAACAAGACCAAGACCAGCAGGGCGGCAGAACGGAGGTCATCGTGGAGCCCAAGCTAGCGTCATCGTCAGGGTCTTTGGCAGGCGAGGACCAACTTTAGTCAGGATAAGTGTACTAGATGTTCCCCTTCAAAATGGCCAATTGTTGGCGCCCTTCCCGCTCAATATTTGGGAAGAGGCCCAGGGCCTCCGCATATAAATAAGACTAGCCACCCCCAGGGTAGAGACATCTGATCCATCGGCATCTGATATGGAGACCAACCAGAGAGAAGCACCTTGGGCAACACCATCATAAGAACAGACCCTCGCGAGGCTGTTCTTCCTTTGTATTGTTCATCAACAGCCCCAGAGGCAATCCACCACACCACACACTGGAGTAGGGTATTACACCACAATGGTGGCCTGAACCAGTATAAATCTTGTGTCCTTTGTGTTGTTCTTCACGTACTTTAGATCCTAGTGAGGCTGTGAGACATGTGTAGGCTGGGGGTGTGATCTCCGCGTGCACCCCAGTGTTCGAACCTCGAGGGTCTGCCGGAACCCGAAATCCGACATTTGGCGCGCTAGGTAGGGGTGCACCGGAATCCGCCTTCCGTCGCCTCATGTTTTCACCGCTCATCCCATCCATGTCGGACGCACATCGCGCCCGCGCCGAGCGCCGGGCTGCTCTCGCCACTCGCGTCGCTCAGACGGCCCCCGTCGGCGGGTGCCACCGCTGTTCCCCGTCGCCTGCCGTCAACGCCGCCACCGGCCCAGCGGGGAATGAACAGCAAGCGTCGTCCCTGCACCCATCAGTGCGGCGAGAAGGCCGCGCCGCCACTCTGTCGATGACTCCGGTCGGCTCCTCGTCCCACGCCCGTCGCGCTCCTGCGGACGCGCACGCCGCGCTGCTCATGGCGTGGGAGCTTCTGCACTACCGTCCCGTCGACGACCTCTACGACGAGTGGCTTGCCCGCATCACCGAGATCGTCAGCGCCGCTGGGGGCTCCCCTGCACCGTCCCTCTTGTTGCACCGCGCACCGCCCGGCGCGGATGACGAAGCTCCGGGGGCGCCTCAGCCGCCTCCCCCTCAAGAAGGCGCTTTGGCCCCAAGGCGCATGGCCCTTGGGCGAAACCCACTCCGTCCGGCGCCAGCGCAGCAAGAGAAGAGCTGCCAGGAGATCCCTCGTCCCCACAAAGCCGCCCGCGTGCTCCCTGCACCGGTTCGGCACGAGTGCGCACCTGCTCCGGCGCACCAAGACCCCACCCTGCACCTCGAGGCAGCGCACCAGGACTTCCAAGATCAAGCTCTCCATCGCCCAAGGCCTCCCGCGGCCACTGTAGGCTGCCGTGCCTTCTCCGCCGAGCTGCGCAGCGTGGCCTGGCCGGTCAAGTTCAAGCTAGACCTGCCCCCTGCGCTACGACGGCATGGCTGACCCTGCTGAATTCCTCCAGCTCTACGAGCTGGGCATCGAAGCCGCCAACGGGGACGAGAAGGTCATGGCGAAGTGGTTCCCCATGGCGCTCAAGGACGGCACCCGCACCTGGCTCTAGGCACGATATCCTCCTGGGACGAGATGCGCACCCGATTCATCGCCAACTTCCAAGGCACCCACGACCGGCCCCCGGCCATGAGCGACTTGCGCCGCATCAAGCAGCAGCCGGGAGAGACCCTGCAGAAGTTCATCCAGCGCTTCAACAACGCTCGCCTTAAGATCCCCAAGGTGTCGAGGAGGCCATCATCTTGGCCTTCTCCGATGGTGTGCGTGACATCAAGATGAATGAGGAGCTCGCAATCCATGAAGACCTGTGCACCTCCCTGGAGCTGTTCAATCTGGCGACCAAGTGCGCTAGGGCTGAGGAAGGGCGCCAGTTGCTGACCAAGAAGAGAAGAAGCCCAAGACAAAGGACGTGAAGCGCAAGGGGGATGCAGTGCTTGCAGCAGAGCCAGACACCAAGCAAGGCAGGGATCAGCCTGAGCCATCCAAGAGCGGCCGGTACTTCGTGTACCACGACCTCCACACCCACAACACAAACGAATGCCAAGAGCTCAGAGCCGTGCGAGACATACGTGCCAGCCGACGCCCCGAGCGCAGCGACCGGGGCTATGGCCGAGGAGGAAAAAGAGGTGGAGGACGATGGGAAGACCGTGGCCCACGCCAATGGTGGCGCGACCGACCTCGCGAGGACCGCTGGCAGGACCAGCCTCGTGAGGGAGGTTGGTGTGACCCACCTCGCGAGGGGGGTTGGAGAGATCAGCCTCGCGAGGATCGCCCACAAGGCAATGCAGGCCTCCCTCCTCTGCTACCACAGCCAAGGAGGAATGAAGACCATCACCAGGATGAGGGGGCTGGGGGCTTCCAGGAGCCGCGCGTAATCGCTTGCATCTTGGGTGGCGCTCAAGCCCCGACCTCTCAGCGCATCTTCAAGCAGTTTGCCCGCAAAGTGAATGTAGTCCTCCCCAAGCTTGAGGCCACACGCCCTCTCTGGTGGACATCATGCGCTATCACGTTCAGCTCAGCGGATCAGCTCAAGTGCGTGGCCACAGCCGGAGTCCTCCCGATGCTTTGCTCCCCAATCATCAGCAATGTGCAAGTCACCAGGACCCTCATCGATGGCGGAGCGGGGCTCAATGTCCTATCCATCGAGACGTTAAACAATCTCCAAGTGCCATACAATCAACTGCAGCCGACCAAGCCTTTCTCAAGAGTCATTGATGGTTCCACGGTTCCGATAGGGCAGGTCCGCCTTCTTGTCACCTTCGGGCAGCGCGACAACTACCGCACCGAGCTCATTGACTTCGACGTCGCTCACATCCGCCTGCCGTACAATGCCATCCTCGGGTACCCAGCCCTGGCCAAGTTCATGGCCGTGACCCATCATGGCTACAAATGTCCTCAAGATGCCAGGAAGCGGTGGAGTCATCACGGTGCCCTGTGAAGAGAGAGACGATGTGTGTTCTCTGGAACGCGCTTTCCAAGCCACATCAATTGAAGACCCAGATCACGGAAGTGGGAGGCTTCCCGAAGCCGCCCCCAAGAAGAAGAAGACATTGCCTGGCCCGACCCCTCGGGAGGCAGGCCCCTTAGGGTCCGCGCCCGTTCAGGAGGCACCTCCTTCTGTCGCGTAGGAAGGCGCGCCCAGTGCCCTCCTTGGGCAAGGCTTGGGGGATCTCTCTTGGAGGGCCATCGACTTTGCTAGGATCACAAGGGAGGCGCTCGGGCACCACTTGGAGGTGTGCTTCAAGGCACGTTTCCCCCAAGAAGGAGCAAGACAAGGAGGGCCAAACCCTCAGGAGTTCATCAGCGAGATCATTCAAGAGCTGCAGGAGTCAAGAGTCATGAGCGGCAGCCGCCGCTTACCTGTTGTAGCTCCCCATCCACGCAAGGATGGTGGGCTGCGCGTCTACATTGACATACCAGGACTCAACCGAGCCGCCCCTCAGGAGTGCCTCTAGCCCTCACGCGTGGGATGCTGCAAAGGTCCACCCCCCAGCTATGTTTTCATGCCTCACGGCCTGCCGAACGCGGCTGTGGTGCATCAGCGCATCATGAGGAGCATCTTGGAGGCTCAGGTGGTCAGGCGTTCCGCAGTCCTGGCGGAGGAGGAGATGGTCCGCGAGGAGCCGCCAGTGCCTCCGGAGCCTCCCGAGGCCCCGGGGCCTGGGGGCTCGTGAAGATCGTCTCCTGCAGCACACGTCGTCCGCTAGTTCAGCATCCCTTCATCTTCAACATCGTTAGGTGGCATCCTTCGAGTTTCATTTTCAGCTGGGAGAGCCCCCCCAGGGCTGCATCATTCCCAGGCCGCGTGGGTCCGTCCCTGTGGCATTTATCTCCTTTAGTTCATGTTTTCAGCTTACTTTATCGGGGGCGCCCTTCGGGTTGCATCATCCCCAAAGTCGCTTGGGTTCGGCCCAGCGGTGATCGTCTCTTTCTGCGTCTTTATAAATGGATTTGCTCCCTCATGGCTAACATGCTTGACCCAATCGCCCGCTTGATTGACACCAACTGATGCAGCTGCTCCCTCACGGCACGACACTTGCGCATGGGTCCATCCCTACAACGTCGACAAACCTGAGTGGCTGAGCTCTGGCCGCGGCAACCCCGCAGGGCGCCACCTCACCAAACCTTCAGTGCCTCATCGCCCTCCCAGAGCAACCAACAGCTGGCCGGCAATTGTAATGACAAGGCCTCGCTTTTCTCATGATGAACTCGCAGGATCACTCTAAGGAGCAGCGCCGGGTGAGGTCTCCGCGGCGTCTCCTTCGCTCTCGTCCGCGCGAACCGCTTGCGCGTTAAAGGGGGGGGTACCAGAGCATCGCGACTCATGGGCTCTTACCGGCTCTCCAACCCTCACCCTCTGGCCTTGTCCATGGCATCGCGACCTGGCATACCAGCAACGGCTGAGCTCGCTCGAGGGCCGGGACCTGAGGACATAGAGCACGAAGGGGAGTAAAGGTGAGAGGGAAGAGGCACGACGGGACCTCGCCAGGCAGCTCCACAACTGCCGATGCGTGGGCCTGGTGCCGCGCTGAGGGGTGGCTTCTGACTCCTGAGATAAGTCATCCTCCGGAAACACTAGTTGTCACAGCACCAACCCCGCACCTAATGCAGTTCCGTTTTTGGCGATGTCGTACTCCTTTCTCACTAAGCAATGGCTGCTTGAGCGCTAAGGGGGGCCTCCTGAGCATCGCGACTCAGGGGCTCTTACTGGACCCCAGGCCGCTCACCTCCTGGCCTTGACTACGGCATCGTGACCTGGCATACCAGCGACGGCTGAAGCCTGCCTTGGGACCGGGACCTGTCAGCACAGAGCGTCAAGTCCTCGCGAGGTTCGAAAGGAGGGACTAAGCTAAGACGGGACGAGCACCACTCACCATTTCATAATAAGGTTCATATTAACAAACGGAACTACAAGCACCTTACAAACCCCCGCGGGGTGTGTTCTTCGATGCGCAGCAGGAAACAAAAGGGGCAAATCCTAAGGAGTGCTAACTATGCGCGCCATCGCAAAAGACGCCATCACCAACAGTGGGCCGTCGGCCACCGGCGCCAACCCCATACAGATCAGTGGCAACGGCGGCCCGACGAGCCTGCCCTGCTCCGGGAGCAACGCAAGCTCGGAGGCTCGTAGCTGTCATCGCTCGTCTCCGGGGTCGCGAGGAGCTCGGCGGAGTCACTGGATCCTCCGGCACCCCCGCTGCCTGAGGAGCTGCTGGGGAAGCGGTTGACGAGCCTAGTCCTTGCTGCAGCAGGACCTCGGCCGCCTTTCTTAGGGCAGCACTCTAGCCGGTGCCCCTCCGCATTGAAGACCTTGAAGAACATCAGGGAGGCACCATCGTACTCGAGGTGTATGCGAGGGCGCCACCCGTCCTGCCGACCCGGGTGATCTCGCCCCAGCCACGGGCCAGGTAGACCTTGCCCGGAGCGATGACCTCGACCTCCGCTTCGATCGCAGGGGCACTATAGCTAGCATGCTGCAGCCAAAGCTCGGTAGTCCCCCTCGACGGGATCTCGAAGGCGAAGGAAGAAGGGAGGCGAATCCAAGACCGAGGAGGCGTGGCGGCATGAAGCACGAGCTCGCGAGCAGAGCCCATGGCGTGAACCCCAAGAGGAACGACGCGCACCGCCGTGATCCGCCGCCGGCGACGACACCTCTAGCGATTCTGCTCGGTACCAGCATCTTCAGGGCCCTCGATCCGGGCATACAGAAGCAGTGGGAATCCTGGTGGCGGCCATTCGAACCATGGCCTCGACACCTCCTGCCAAGCACCTCCTTTCCCGTGGCAAGAGACAAGCCGTTTCTTCGGAGGAAGCGGGACAGGACCCTCGCCGGGAGCCTTCCCCTTCTCTTCGGCAGAAAACCGACGGATCGGTGCCGTTGGCGGAGGGAGGAGCAAGGACGAAGAGGAAGACGAGGAGTAGCGGGAAGAGATGGACTGGAAGTGCTCGCGCCGTTCCGTACATATAGCCGAGGGAGGCCAACCGTCAGCCTCCATGATCACAGGTAATCATGACCCATTTTGCATGCAGGGACTTGTCAAATCGTGCAGTTGCCAAGGCGTCGAGGGGGAGCCAGGGCGCCCACGTTCAATCAACCGCCACGCGGCGCCCAAGGCCGCAGGCTATTGGGGCCCGTGGCGCTTCGCACTTGCCTCTTTGCTTCTCTGCTAAGCCAAGTCCAAGCGCGCCTTGGGCCCGGGGGCTACCGTCGGTGTTCTGGGAATGGGGGTACCCAGACTTGCCTGCCAGCGGCTTGTGGCGTGGCTCACGGAGTGGCCCAGTACAGCCCATCTTCAACGACACTTGCTCAAGACCCTCGCGAGGGGCCAAGCCTCGCGCGGAAGGATGAGAGGAGGCTTCCTCAGGCACGGCCTCATCAGGCTGGCTTGCGAGGACGGAGAGATTGAGGCGGGGTACCTCACGAGGTGCCCTTGACGCAAGCCATGACGACCAAGGCCAGGAATATGCCAGGCGGGCGCCGGCCTGCATAGAGTCCTTGTTTCCCCTTTGGTGCAAAGGGGGCAAGCGCAGGCAAGGGTATCAAGCAAAGGCAACCATTTCGGTGCAACAAGACCAAGACCAGCAGGGCGGCAGAATGGAGGTTATCGTGGAGCCCAAGCCAGCGTCATCGTCAGGGTCTTTGGCAGGCGAGGACCAACTTTAGTCAGGATAAGTGTACTAGATGTTCCCCTTCAAAATGGCCAATTGTCGGCGCCCTTCCCGCTCAATATTTGGGAAGAGGCCCAGGGCCTCCGCCTATAAATAGGACTAGCCACCCCCAGGGTAGAGACATCTGATCCATCGGCATCTGATCTGGAGACCAACCAGAGAGAAGCACCTTGGGCAACACCATCATAAGAATAGACCCTCGCGAGGCTGTTCTTCCTTTGTATTGTTCATCATCAGCCCGAGAGGCAATCCACCACACTATTGGGGAACATTGCAGAAAATAAAAAATTTCCTACGGTTTCACCAAGATCCATCTATGAGTTCATCTAGCAACGAGTGATAGGAGTGCATCTACATACCTTTGTAGATCGCGAGCGGAAGCGTTCAAGAGAACAGGGTTGAGGGAGTCGTACTCGTCGTGATCCAAATCACCGATGACCAAGTGCCGAACGGACAACACCTCCGCGTTCAACACATGTAGGGAGCGGATGACGTCTCTCGCACCTTGATCTAGCAAGGAGGAGGGAGAGGTTGATGAAGATCCAGTAGCACGACGGCGTGGTGGTGGATGCAGCAGGGTTTCGGCAGAGCATCGCCGAGCTTCTGCGAGAGGGAGAGGTGTTGCAGGGGAGAGGGAGGTGCCAATACTTCAGGTTGCGGCTGCCCTCCCTCCCCCCTCCTTTATATAGGCCCCCAGGGGGGCGCTGGTCCTAGAGATGGGATCTCTAGGGGGGCGGCGGCCAAGGGGGGTGGAGTGCCCCCCAAGGCAAGTGGAGGCGCCCCCTCCCCTAGGGTTCCCAACCCTAGGTGCGGAGGGGGGGGGGCAGGGGGGCACACCAGCCCACCAGGGGCTGGTTCCCCTCCCACTTCAGCCCATGGGGCCCTCCGGGATAGGTGGCCCCACCCGGTGGACCCCCTGGACCCTTCCGGTGGTCCCGGTACAATACCGGTGACCCCCGAAACTCTCCCGATGGCCGAAACTGCACTTCCTATATATAATTCTTTACCTCCGGACCATTCCGAAACTCCTCGTGACGTCCGGGATCTCATCCGAGACTCCGAACAACTTTCGGTTTGCTGCATACTCATATCTCTACAACCCTAGCGTCACCGAACCTTAAGTGTGTAGACCCTACGGGTTCGGGAGACACATAGACATGACCGAGACCGCTCTCCGGTCAATAACCAACAGCAGGATCTGGGTACCCATGTTGGCTCCCACGTGCTCCTCGATGATCTCATCGGATGAACCATGATGTCGAGGATTTAAGCAACCCCGTATACAATTCCCTTTGTCAATCGGTATGTCACTTGCCCGAGACTCGATCGTCGGCATCCCAATACCTCGTTCAGTCTCATTACCGGCAAGTCACTTTACTCGTACCGTAATGCATGATCCTGTGACCAGACACTTGGTCACTTTGAGCTCATTATGATGATGCATTACCGAGTGGGCCCAGAGATACCTCTCCGTCATACGGAGTGACAAATCCCAGTCTCGATCCGTGTCAACCCAACAGACACTTTCGGAGATACCTGTAGTGCACCTTTATAGTCACCCAGTTAAATTGTGACGTTTGGAACACCCAAAGCACTCCTACGGTATCCGGGAGTTACACGATCTCATGGTCTAAGGAAAAGATACTTGACATTGGAAAAGCTCTAGCAAACGAACTACACGATCTTGTGCTATGCTTAGGATTGGGTCTTGTCCATCACATCATTCTCCTAATGATGTGATCCCGTTTATCAACGACATCCAATGTCCATAGTCAGGAAACCATGACTATCTGTTGATCAACGAGCTAGTCAACTAGAGGCTCACTAGGGATGTATTGTGGTCTATGTATTCACACGTGTATTATGATTTCTGGATAATACAATTATAGCATGAATAAAAGACAATTATCATGAACAAGGAAATATAATAATAATCCTTTTATTATTGCCTCTAGGGCATATTTCCAATAGTCCCCCACTTGCACTAGAGTCAATAATCTAGTTACATTGTGATGAATCGAACACCCATAGAGTTCTAGTGTTGATCATGTTTTGCTCGCGAAAGAGGTTTAGTCAACGGATCTGCGACATTCAGATCCGTATGTACTTTGCAAATATCTATGTCTCCATCTTGAACATTTTCACGGATGGAGTTGAAACGACGCTTGATGTGCCTGGTCTTCTTGTGAAACCTGGGCTCCTTGGCAAGGGCAATAGCTCTAGTGTTGTCACAGAATAGTTTGATCAGCCATGATGCATTGGGTATGACTCCTAGGTCAGTGATGAACTCCTTCACCCGAATTGCTTCATGCGCTGCCTCCGAGACTGCCATGTACTCCACTTCACATGTAGATCCCGCCACGACACTCTGCTTGCAGCTTCACCAGCTTACTGCTCCACCATTCAACATATACACGTATCCGGTTTGTGACTTAGAGTCATCCAGATCTGTGTCGAAGCTAGCGTCGACGTAACCCTTTACGACGAGCTCTTCGTCACCTCCATAAACGAGAAGCATGTCCTTTGTCCTTTTCAGGTACTTCAGGATATTCTTGACCGCTGTCCAGCGTTCCTTGCCGGGATTACTTTGGTACCTTCCTACCAAACTTACGGCAAGGTTTACATCAGGTCTGGTACACAGCATGGCATACATAATAGATCCTATGGCTGAAGCATAGGGGATGACACTCATCTCTTCTTTATCTTTTGTCGTGGTCGGGCATTGAGCCGAGCTCAATCTCACACCTTGCAATACAGGCAAGAACCCTTTCTTGGACTGATCCATTTTGAACTTCTTCAAAATCTTATCAAGGTATGTGCTTTGTGAAAGACCTATGAGGCGTCTCGATCTATCCCTATAGATCTTGATGCCTAATATGTAAGCAGCTTCTCCAAGGTCCTTCATTGAAAAACACTTATTCAAGTAGGCCTTAATGTTGTCCAAAAGTTCTATATCATTTCCCATCAAAAGTATGTCATCTACATATAATATGAGAAAGCTACAGAGCTCCCACTCACTTTCTTGTAAACGCAGGCTTCTCCATAAGTCTGCATAAACCCAAACGCTTTGATCATCTCATCAAAGCGAATGTTCCAACTCCGAGATGCTTGCACCAGCCCATAAATGGATCGCTGGAGCTTGCATACCTTGTTAGCATTCTTAGGATCGACAAAATCCTCCGGCTGCATCATATACAGTTCTTCCTTAAGATGTTCGTTAAGGAATGCCGTTTTGACGTCCATCTGCCATATCTCATAATCATAGTATGCGGCAATTGCTAACATGATTCGGACGGACTTCAGCTTCGCTACGGGAGAGAATGTCTCATCGTAGTCAACCCCTTGAACTTGTCGATAACCCTTAGCGACAAGTCGAGCTTTATAGATGGTAATATTACCATCCGCGTCCGTCTTCTTCTTAAAGATCCATTTGTTTTCTATCGCTCGCCGATCATCGGGCAAGTCTGTCAAAGTCCATACTTTGTTTTCATACATGGATTCTATCTCGGATTGCATGGCTTCAAGCCATTTGTTGGAATCTGGGCCCGCCATCGCTTCTTCATAGTTCGAAGGTTCACCATTGTCTAACAACATGATTTCCAGGACCGGGTTGCCATACCACTCTGGTGTGGAACGTGTCCTTGTGGACCTACGAAGTTCAGTAGCAACTTGATCCGAAGTACCTTGATCATCATCATTAATTTCCTCTCTAGTTGGTGTAGGCACCACAGGAACATTTTCCTGAGCTGCACTACTTTCCGGTTTAAGAGGTAGTACTTCATCGAGTTCTACTTTCCTCCCACTTACTTCTTTCGAGAGAAACTCTTTTTCCAGAAAGGATCCGTTCTTGGCAACAAAGATCTTGCCCTTGGATCTTAAGTAGAAGGTATACCCAATGGTTTCCTTAGGGTATCCTATGAAGACGCATTCTTCCGACTTGGGTTCAAGCTTTTCAGGTTGAAGTTTCTTGACATAAGCATCGCATCCCCAAACTTTTAGAAATGACAGCTTAGGTTTCTTCCCAAACCATAATTCATACGGTGTCGTCTCAACGGATTTAGACGGAGCCCTATTTAAAGTGAATGTAGCTGTCTCTAGAGCGTATCCCCAAAATGATAGCGGTAAATCAGTAAGAGACATCATAGACCGCACCATATCCAATAGTGTGCGGTTACGACATTCGGACACACCGTTATGCTGAGGTGTTCCAGGCGGCGTGAGTTGTGAAACGATTCCACATTTCCTTAAGTGTGTACCAAATTCGTGACTTAAGTATTCTCCTCCACGATCTGATCGTAGGAACTTTAACTTTCGGTCACATTGATTCTCTACCTCATTCTGAAATTCCTTGAACTTTTCAAAGGTCTCAGACTTGTGTTTCATTAAGTAGACATACGCATATCTACTCAAGTCATCAATGAGAGTGAGAACATAATGATATCCTCCGCGAGCCTCAACGCTCATTGGACTGCACACATCAGTATGTATGATTTCCGATAAGTTGGTTGCTCTCTCCATTGTTCCAGAGAATGGAGTCTTGGTCATTTTGCCCATGAGGCATGGTTCGCATGTGTCAAATGATTCATAATCGAGAGACTCTAAAAGTCCATTAGCATGGAGCTTCTTCATGCGCTTGACACCAATGTGACCAAGGCGGCAGTGCCACAAGTATGTGGGACTATCGTTATCAACTTTACATCTTTTGGTATTCACACTATGAATATGTGTAACATTACGTTCAAGATTCATTAAGAACAAACCATTGACCATCGGGGCATGACCATAAAACATATCTCTCATATAAATAGAACAACCATTATTCTCGGATTTAAATGAGTAGCCATCTCGTATCAAACAAGATCCAGATACAATGTTCATGCTCAAACTTGGCACTAAATAACAATTATTGAGGTTTAAAACTAATCCCATAGGCAAATGTAGAGGTAGCGTGCCGACGGCGATCACATCGACCTTGGAACCATTCCCGACACGCATCGTCACCTCGTCCTTCGCCAGTCTCCGCTTATTCCGCAGCTCCTGCTATGAGTTACAAATATGAGCGACGGCACCGGTATCAAATACCCAGGAGTTACTACGAGTACTGGTAAGGTACACATCAATTACATGTATATCAAATATACCTTTAGTGTTGCCGGCCTTCTTGTCCGTTAAGTATTTGGGGCAGTTCCGCTTCCAGTGACCCTTCCCTTTGCAATAAAAGCACTCAGTCTCAGGCTTGGGTCCATCCTTTGACTTCTTCCCGGCAACTGGCTTACCGGGTGCGGCAACATCCTTGCCGTCCTTCTTGAAGTTCTTCTTACCCTTGCCCTTCTTGAACTTAGTGGTTTTATTGACAATCAACACTTGATGTTCCTTCTTGATTTCTACCTCTGCTGACTTCAGCATTGAAAATACTTCAGGAATGGTCTTCACCATCCCCTGCATATTGTAGTTCATCACAAAGCTCTTGTAGCTCGGTGGGAGCGACTGAAGGATTCTGTCAATGACCACCTCGTCCGGGAGGTTAATGTCCAGCTGGGACAGGCGGTTGTGCAACCCAGACATTTTGAGTATGTGCTCACTGTCAGAACTATTTTCCTCCATCTTACAGCTGTAGAACTTGTCGGAGACTTCATATATCTCGACCCGGGCATGAGCTTGGAAAACCATTTTCAGCTCCTCGAACATCTCATATGCTCCGTGTTGCTCAAGACGCTTTTGGAGCCCCGGTTCTAAGCTATAAAGCATGCCGCACTGAACGAGGGAGTAATCATCAGCACGTGACTGCCAAGCGTTCATAATGTCTTGGTTCTCTGGGATGGGTGCTTCACCTAGCGGTCCTTCTAGGACATATGCTTTCTTGGCAGCTATGAGGATGATCCTCAGGTTCCAGACCCAGTCCGTATAGTTGTTGCCTTCGTCTTTCAGCTTGGTTTTCTCTAGGAACGTGTTGAAGTTCATGTTGACATGAGCGTTGGCCATTTGATCTACAAGACATATTTGCAAAGGTTTTAGACTAAGTCATGATAATTAAGTTCATCTAATCAAATTATTTAATGAACTCCCACTCAGATTAGACATCCCTCTAGTCATCTAAGTGTTACACGATCCGAGTCGACTAGGTCGTGTCCGATCATCACGTGAGACGGACTAGTCATCATCGGTGAACATCTCCATGTTGATCATATCTTCCATACGACTCATGTTCGACCTTTCGGTCTCTATGTTCTGAGGCCATGTCTGTACATGCTAGGCTCGTCAAGTTAACCCTAAGTGTTTTGCATGTGTAAAACTGTCTTACACCCGTTGTATGTAAACGTAGGAATCTATCACACCCGATCATCACGTGGTGCTTCGAAACGACGAACTTTAGCAACGGCGCACAGTTAGGGGGAACACTTTCTTGAAATTATTATAAGGGATCATCTTATTTACTACCGTCGTTCTAAGTAAACAAGATGCATAAACATAATAAACATCACATGCAATTACATAATAGTGACATGATATGGCCAATATCATATAGCTCCTTTGATCTCCATCTTCGGGGCTCCATGATCATCTTCGTCACCGGCACGACACCATGATCTCCATCATCATGATCTCCATCATCGTGTCTCCATGAAGTTGCTCGCCAACTATTACTTCTACTACTATGGCTAACGGTTTAGCAATAAAGTAAAGTAATTACATGGCGTTAAATCATTGACACGCAGGTCATACAATAATTAAGACAACTCCTATGGCTCCTGCCGGTTGTCATACTCATCGACATGCAAGTCATGATTCCTATTACAAGAACATGATCTCATACATCACAATATATCATTCATCATTCATCACAACTTTTGGCCATATCACATCACAAGGCAATTGCTGCAAAAACAAGTTAGACGTCCTCTAATTGTTGTTGCATCTTTTACGTGGCTGCAATAGGGTTCTAGCAAGAACATTTTCTTACCTACAAAAAAAACCACAATGTGATTTGTCAACTTCTATTTACCCTTCATAAGGACCCTTTTCATCGAATCCGCTCCAACTAAAGTGGGAGAGAAAGACACCCACTAGCCACCTTATGCAACTAGTGTATGTCAGTCGGTGGAACCTGTCTCACGTAAGCGTATGTGTAAGGTCGGTCCGGGCCATTTCATCCCACAATACCGTTGAAGCAAAATAAGACTAGTAGCGGCAAGAAAGTTGACAACATCTACGCCCACAACAAAATTGTGTTCTACTCGTGCAATAGAGAACTACGCATAGACCTAGCTCATGATGCCACTGTTGGGGAACGTTGCAGAAAATAAAAAATTTCCTACGGTTTCACCAAGATCCATCTATGAGTTCATCTAGCAATGAGTGATAGGAGTGCATCTACATACCTTTGTAGATCACGAGCGGAAGCGTTCAAGAGAACGGTGTTGAGGGAGTCGTACTCGTCGTGATCCAAATCACCGATGACCAAGTGCCGAACGGACAGCACCTCCGCGTTCAACACATGTACGGAGCGGATGACGTCTCCCGCACCTTGATCCAGCAAGGAGGAGGGAGAGGTTGATGAAGATCCAGCAGCACGACGGCGTGGTGGTGGATGCAGCAGGGTTCCGGCAGAGCTTCACCGAGCTTCTGCGAGAGGGAGAGGTGTAGCAGGGGAGAGGGAGGCGCAAAGACTTCAGGTTGCGGCTTCCCTCCCTCCCCCCTCCTTTATATAGGCCCACAGGGGGGGCGCCGGCCCTAGAAATGGGATCTCTAGGGGGGCGGTGGCCAAGGGGGGTGGAGTGCCCCCCCAAGGCAAGTGGAGGCGCCCCCTCCCCTAGGGTTCCCAACCCTAGGCGCAGAGGGGGGGCCAGGGGGGCGCACCAGCCCACCAGGGGCTGGTTCCCCTCCCACTTCAGACCATGGGGCCCTCCGGGATAGGTGGCCCCACCCGGTGGACCCCCGGGACCCTTCCGGTGGTCCCGGTACAATACCGGTGACCCCCAAAACTCTCCCAATGACCGAAACTGCACTTCCTATATATAATTTTTACCTCCGGACCATTCCGGAACTCCTCGTGACGTCCAGGATCTCATCCGGCTCCGAACAACTTTCGGTTTGCTGCATACTCATATCTCTACAACCCTAGCGTCACTGAACCTTAAGTGTGTAGACCCTATGGGTTCGGGAGACACGTAGACATGACCGAGACGGCTCTCTGGTCAATAACCAATAGCGGAATCTGGATACCCATGTTGGCTCCCACGTGCTCCTCGATGATCTCATCGGATGAACCACGATGTCGAGGATTTAAGCAACCTCGTATACAATTCCCTTTGTCAATCGGTACGTTACTTGCACGAGACTCGATCGTCGGTATCCCAATACCTCGTTCAGTCTCGTTACCGGCAGGTCACTTTACTCGTACCGTAATGCATGATCCCGTGACCAGACACTTGGTCACTTTGAGCTCATTATGATGATGCATTACCGAGTGGGCCCAGAGATACCTCTCCGTCATACCGAGTGACAAATCCCAGTCTCGATCCGTGTCAACCCAACAGACACTTTCGGAGATACCTGTAGTGCACCTTTATAGTCACCCAGTTACGTTGTGACGTTTGGTACACCCAAAGCACTCCTACGGTATCCGGGAGTTACACGATCTCATGGTCTAAGGAAAAGATACTTGACATTGGAAAAGCTCTAGCAAACGAACTACATGATCTTGTGCTATGCTTAGGATTGGGTCTTGTCCATCACATCATTCTCCTAATGATGTGATCCCGTTATCAACGACATCCAATGCCCATAGTCAGGAAACCATGACTATCTGTTGATCAACGAGCTAGTCAACTAGAGGCTCACTAGGTACGTATTGTGGTCTATGTATTCACATGTGTATTATGATTTCCGGATAATACAATTATAGCATGAATAAAAGACAATATGAACAAGGAAATATAATAATAATCCTTTTATTATTGCCTCTAGGGCATATTTCCAACACACACCACACGCTTGAGTAGGGTATTACACCACAATGGTGGCCTGAACCAGTATAAATCTTGTGTCCTTTGTGTTGTTCTTCGCGTAGTTTAGATCCTAGTGAGGCTGTGAGACATGAGTAGGTTGGGGGTGTGATCTCCGCGTGCACCCCAGTGTTCGAACCTCGAGGGTCTGCCGAACCCGAATTCCGACAATATTGGCATCAGCCTCTGCCGGGGACTCAGTCTTGTCGTGATTGAGCCCTGCCGGAGAGGGTTCCGGCTTGCCATCTGATGACTCTGCCGCTACCGGTGCCTTCCCGTCGACCTCCCTCTGCGCCACTAGTGCGATGCTAACCACCTGATTTGTTGCCGCTAGATAAAGCAACAACGTTTCTTGTGGTTTGGGCACAACCAGCACTTGGGTAGAGGAGAGGTATTTCTTTAAATCCTGCAGCGCTGCCTCGGCCTCTGGGGTCCACTCCATTGGCCCTGCTTTCTTCAAGATCTTGGAAAAAGGAAGGGCACGCTCCGCAGACTTGGAGATGAATCGGCTCATGGCAGCAACGCAGCTAGCGAGACGACGCACGTCCTTGACCCGTTTGGGTGCCTCAATATACTCAATGGTCTTGATCTTATCTGGGTTTGCTTCAATCCCATGTTGGGACACAAAGAACCCGAGAAGCTTGCCAGACGGGACGCCGAAGACACACTTCTCAGGGTTCAATTTGAGGTTGATATTGCGCAGGTTTGCAAATGTTTCCTCCAGGTCTTGCACAAGCATTGCTTTGTCCTTGGTTTTGACCACTATGTCATCCATATAAGCTTCCATATTTCTATGTAGCTGGGGCTCAAAACCAGTTTGGACCGCTCTTGCAAAGGTTGAGCCAGCACTCTTCAACCCGAAAGGCATCCGTAAAAAGCAATACGTACCACATGGGGTGATGAATGTTGTCTTCTCCTCGTCCTCTTTCGTCATGAAGATCTGGTGGTATCCCGAGTAGGCATCGTGGAATGATAATAGGTCACACCCAGCCGTGGAGTCAACAATCTGGTCAATGCACGGTAACGGGAAGGGATCCTTTGGACAAGCCTTATTAATGTCCATGTAATCAATACACAGCCTCCACTTCCTATTTGCCTTGCGCACCACTACCGGATTGGCCAACCACGTCGGATGGAGTACTCCTCTTACCAAGCGTGCCGCCTCTAGTTTTCTGATCTCCTCTATGATGAACTCCTGCCTCTCCAGAGCTTGCTTCCTGACCTTCTGCTTGACGGGCCGCGCATGAGGACAGATAGCAAGATGGTGCTCAATCACTTCCCTGGGAACGTCGGGGATGTCGGAAGCTTGCCATGCAAACACATCGACATTTTCCCACAGGGAAGTGATGAGCTCGCTTTCCTATTTGCTATCGAGGGTGCAGCTTATGGTGAAAGATCCCCCCGCGCCGTCCTCCTTCACGGACACCTTCTTGGTCTCTGGTGGTGTAGTTCTGGACTTCTTTCTCTTGCCGACGGAGCTCTCTGGCACTTCCTCAATGGGAGCGCAACACCCCGAAGAGGTGCCCTTGCCAGAGTAGGTGCGAGGGGTCTCGCGGGTCTTCTTACCTCCCGGGGCTCCATCGGCGGGAGCAGGTGCCTTGGCGGCAGCTGTTGCAACTGCTTCCTGGTAGAGTTGGTCGGCGCAAATCAATGCATCTTTCTTGTCGGAGGGGACGGTGATGATGTTCATCGGCCCGTGCATCTTCAACATGTTGCAGGCGTAATGTGAAGCCGCCATGAATTTGGCTGGCGCCGGGCGGCCGAGGATCCCGTTGTAGGGCAAGGGGATCTCGGCTACATCGAAGATAATCCTCTCCGTCCTGTGGTGCAGCTCGCCTCTGAATGTCATGGGCAGCGTGACCTTTCCCTTCGGCTGGCTCCTCCCCGGGTTGACCCCTTGGAACGTGCTCGTCTCCTCGAGGTCTCCATTAGGGATTTGCAGCCTCTTGATCACAACGGGCGAGATCAAGTTCAGACCGGCCCCACTGTCAACCAGCATCTTCGTCACCTTGAGGTTGCGGATTGTTGGTGAGACCAACAACGGCAAGCACCCGACCGCGGTAGTGCGGTCAGGGTGGTCCTCGGTGTCAAAGATGATAGGCATGCTGGACCACCTCAGCGGCTTCCGTGCGTCGACCGATGGCTCCACCGCTGTGATCTCACGCGCCCACTGCTTGAACTGACGGTGGGATGTATGCAACGAGGCGCCACCGTCGACGCACATGGCTTCTGTGGCTTTCTGGAACTCGTGGTCGCCGGACTCATCGCCCTCGTCATGATCATCGTCTTCCTGCTTCTTGTTGCGGCCCCGAGCGGGCCTCTCTTGTTGATTATCTTTGTCGCGGCGGACTCCTTGGCCGCCACGCTTCTTGCCGGATCCCTCGGCACCCTCTTGACCCTTCTCCTTGCCCCGCCGCTCATACTCTACTTTCTGCTTCTCAACGAGCAGCTCTACTTGCCGACAGTTCTGGAGATCGTGGCCTTTAGTGCGGTGGATCTTGCAATACTGCTTGTCGGCAGCCGCCAAGGCCCGGCAAGCGGTACACCCGGCAACTCCTTGCCGGGGTCACTTGCCTTGGGCTTCTTGGTGGCGCCGGTGTCGTCGGATCCCTCGACGACAAGCACGGTCTTGCCACTGTGCTTCCTCTTATGGCGCTGGCCCTTCTTCGCCGGGGCGGCGGTATCATCCATGGAGCCGGTTTCTGCGCCGGCGTCTTCGCCGGGGTACTTCCTTCCCTCTTCAGCGCGAGCGCATCGATCGGACAGAACATAAAGTTCGGCCACATCCCCGACCTTGTTCATTGCCAGCTCTTCACGCGTCTTACGATTGCGCACATTCTAATGGAATGCACTGATCACGGCGGCAGGATGAACGTCGGGGATGTTGTATGCACTCGGCTGAACCTTTGGATGTACTTGCGCAAGTTTTCTCCTTCCTTCTGGAGGATGATATGCAGATCACTTGCCTGGCCATGAGCTTGCTGGCCTCCGGTAAAGGCGCCAACAAACTCATGACACAAATCCACCCAAGAAGAAATGGAGTCTACCGGCAAGTGCATAAACCATGACATAACATTGGGCTTAAGTGCCAACGGAAAGTGATTGGCAAGCACCTTGTCGTCGCGGGCCCCAGCAGCTTGCATCGCGATGGTGTAGATGCTGAGGAACTCTGACGGGTGATTCTTGTCGTTGTACTTTTTGCCAACGTCGGGTTTGAATCTGCGGTGGGAGGGCCACTGGAACTGCCGCAGCTCATGGGTGAAGGCCGGACAACCTACCTCGTAGGGTAGGCCACCGTAGCCTCCCGGTGCTGGGTAGTCCGTAGTGGGCCCTGCCTGCTTGTCCAACTGGTGGCGCGTCACGCTGGCGCTCGATGGTAGTTCGAGCGTCATGAACTTGCGCCCGAAGAACCTGGCGTTGGTCGCGGTGGGTTCGCGGGTCAAACGACGCTCTGGAGATATCATCACGAGCGTCGTCGCGATGGACCGACACCCGCGGTGGTCGGGGTGGAGGAGGGGAGTGCACCATGGCCGCATCGCCTCCGGCCCGGCCTCCGCTAGCATGCGGTGGCCTGATGGAGCAACGGCCTACGGGTACCGCCGGCCGCAACTCGTCGTTATTGGCGATGCCGACAAGGCTCCAAACGGTGGCCCTCCATTCATCGAGCTTCTCCGTGATGGGAGGAAAATCAAGGAGCAGTTGTGCGTGCGCTAGGGCTTCTGTTGGCGTGGGTGGCGGCGAAAGCTGGGTGGACCGCAATGCGCATTGACTTCTAACCGCGTTAGAAGGAGCCGCGTCACAGCCCCGTAGCCGTTCGCCATCCCTGTCTGCACCTCGGTGCGCATGCTGGCCATCCTCATCATGCGAAGGGCGCATGGGACTCTTCCCAGGACGGAGCCCCAAGGTCTCCAGCAGGGTGGCGCTGTTCGTCACACACAACCTGAGAAGAGCGCACCATGGGCGCCGGTGTTGGTGTCTTGGAGGCCGCCGCTCTGCCGTCTGGCGGGATGGTGGTGCTCTTGGAGGGCCCTGCGCCGCCTGCGGGGGGCCCGACTCCGTCTCTGGAGCCCGCGACAGGTGGCTCATCGCCTGGCGCACGAACGACGCCACTCGCCGGGCCTGGACCGCGAGGGTGATGCGAATGTTCGCGGGCCATGCCACGGGTCCTCTCCGCGACCGGCCCGCTATTGGTCCGCACCGATACTGGCAATCCGGTCCCGGACGAACCGATCACCCTGGTCTTCTTCTTCTTAGGAGCCATGGCAATGAGGAACAGCTAGGTCAACTGCTAGACCAGATTCTCACAATTGTGCCCCCTACCTGGCGCGCCAAAGATGTCGGTGGGAAATGACACCTATGGGATCACAAGAATCCCTACTACGGTTGCAGAGCGCGGGGTTGTGAGAAGAGCAGGATTAGTAATTGACACAGGGATCGTTTACCCAGGTTCGGGCCGCAAGGATGCGTAAAACCCTAGTCCTGCTTGGTGGATGTATTGAGTGTTCTTGAGCCCTCGAACTAGCTATGAATGCTGCGTGGTTCCAAAGAGCTGAATCCTTTTCTTGTATGCCATGGGCCTCCTTTTATAGGCGAAAGGGGCTGCCACAGTGGCACACAGGAGGTGGAAAGGCCTACAGTATTGCAATCTTATCGCCCGTATTACAGGACAAGATGCATTTAATGCATGGCTTAGGTGTCCCTCACTTTATCGCCGCTCCTCCTCGCTTCGACATGCGCCCTAGCCAGCGATGCATGCGGTGCCATGTAGGCAGGCAAGCAGCTGAGGTGGCGGGGTGGTGGAGCCTCCATGAAGATCTGCATGCCGCCACACAGGTGCATGCAGAGTTGGCCTGGAAGCTGCATGTTGCCACGCAGGTGCCTGCCCAGCTGGTTGGGCTGGCACCTGCATGCGAACGGCGGCGGGGAGTTGGTTGGTGCGGGCCTGACTGTGGCCCTGCTGTCGCCTCTGGCAAGGGTCTTGTCGGGTGGCCTAGCATGAGTCTTGCCGGGTGGCCCGACAAGGGTCCTGTTGTGGCGCGCTGGCGTCCCCGGCAAGGATCTTGCCGGGGGTCTTGTGGATTCCTTCGGTAAGGATCTTGGTGAGGATTGTTGCTTTCCAATCCTCATCTGATCTTGAGCATTCTATGTCTTCACAAAGATCTCCATGCCACCATGGAGGTGCCTCCCGAGCCCTGGTCCAACGTGGTTGCTGGCGTTGGAGACCGTGGCTCAAGGGTGGCCCGCTCCGCTGGTGTGGGCGAGCTGCCCCGGCAAGGGGCTTGCCGGGGCTGTGGAGGCTGCCCCCGGCAAGGGCCTTGCCGGGGAAACCTGCTTCGCCCATCTGCACTTTGTGGCCTTGGTCCTTGATGTTGCCTTATTTCTCTAGAGCCTTCGGCTTCTCTCCGGCTTATCTCCCTTGCCCTGCTTTGTGTGGCGACGGCGCGTGGCTCTGACTACTCGTGCACAAGTAAAGGGGTCAAAAGGAGAACCCCTACTTTTGTACACCGACAGGCTGGCAGACGGTGGGTCCGCTTCCCATGGTCCGCATCCCGGTGCGTCAGCGCCCGGTGAAGGCGAGCTCGGTGCCACGGCTTATGGAGGCTGGAGCCTCCAGCTCGGTGATGCCCGACGTTGAGGCCACCAGTGCCGACACGGAGGACTGGGCGTCTGGTGGTGGTGGCGGCGTCCTGGACATGTCGGTGCAGGACGTCCAGTCCTAGCTTACCGCCCAAGGCGTCGCCCTCCAAAAGTGCGTGCAGGAGTTCCCGATGTCGCAAACGGTCGTTTAGGTACGCACTTGTTTTTTTGTCTTTATCTTCTCGCAATCTTCCGTGGGGGCACGCCAGTGCACCCACTGGGTGTAGCCCCGAGTTCCGGGCCGGCTGCTGAGCAGGCGGCTCGGAACTTCACGGTGAGTTCCGAGTGCTAACTTATTTTTTATTCCTTTGTCCTTGCTGCAGGACTAGCATAATCTGCGCGCAGCCGCCTACAACTCCCACATCAAGGAACTGGCCAAGCGGGTGAGTGACTTGAACGAGAGCCGAAGTAAGCATTCCCCTTTCTTCCCAAAGGGGCGCGTCAACGCACCCGCTGGGTGTAGCCCCCGAGATTCGGGCCGACTACTGAGCAGCGAGGCCGGATCTTCTGGCAACTACCTTCTTCTTATTGATGCTGATGTCTTATTTTTTTATCTTTGTAGAGGCGGCTGCTGCACTGCAGCAGCGCTTAGGCAAGGTCGAGACCGAGCTCCACGCCAAGAAGCTGGAGCGCAGCCAGGCGGCGCAGGAGTGCGAGCGCCTGACCAAGGAGCTGGCGGCCCAGGCGGAGCGGCACAAGGCGGAGATCCAGTAGCTGAAGGATAGCGAGGACCTCCTCAAGGACGAGTTCGAGACTCAATGCTCGAACTAGGCCGAGAAGGAGAAGTTCCTGAACGCCGGCTACAGGGAGATCAAGGACTTGGTCGACAGTAAGTTGTTCCCTTCTTCTTGAGTGGCTACCGACTGCTGCGGGAGCCGGCTTCTGCCTTCTCATACTTTAATCTTTTTCTTGCCCAGAGTACTTCCCAGGCTACTCCGTCGCTATCACCCAGGCCATTGAGGCGCGGCGCGTGACATGAAGGGCGGCAGGCGCGAACATCGCGCCCAACGCGGCCTGTAGCCTCGGCGAGCAGTTCCTGGCCATCAAGACGCGCCTGCAGCCGACCCATCAAATGATCTGCCGTCTGCAACACGCCGGTGCTCTCATGTTGGCCGCCCTCTAACCAGGTGCTTGGATCCCACGCACCCCTGGCCGGACCGCCGAGTGGCTGGAGGCTGCAGTCAACCGCTTCGAGGCCTGGAAGGGCACCGCCATGACAGGTGCTCAGATGGCCCTGGAGTTCGCCAAGGCGTGGTACCCCAACTTGGACTTGACCCAACCGGCCACCTTCCGGCTGGAGGCCACAGACGAGCTGGTGGAGGCGGGCCCTGAGCTCACCTGATGTGCGGCGGAGCTCGCCGACTACACAAACACTATCGTCTTCGTCCCCGACTTGGATGCTGACGGCAATGTGGTGACGTCGAGCTGGTTTGGGCTGGACCCTACGCGCGAGGAGGACTTGGCAGAGAAAATCACCTCCAGCAAAGAGGGTGATGGTGACGGCGAGTTCGAGGAAGACGAGGATGATGCGCCGGAGGACGGAGCGGGCGGCCAGCCTCAGCCTGATCAGGCTTCGACCAGCGAGCCGTGGGTAGCCACGCGGACTACCACTAATGCCGACCAAGCCGAGACCAACCAGCTGGCCGCTCCACCATCCGGCGCCGCTACCTCCACCGACCCCTCGAACCCGCCTGCTGCTCCTCTGGCCTAGGCGGCCACATTTATCTTGTCTTGTCCTGTGCTATAAGTTCTTTGAACAATTCTGTTAAGCGTGCGCAACTCCAACCATTGGGGTGTAATTTAAACTTCATGGATGCTGGCCTCGGGCCATTTGCAATGTACATAAGTTTAAATTCTTGTTTGATTTCTGCTTTTCTCTCTTTGGCTTTCTGTTGTGCCGTGTTCTCTTGGCCGCCTCCCTGCCAGCCGAACAGCCGCTCTACGGTCTGTGGCTATGTCAAGGACTTTGTCGTTCTTCGGAATGGGCAAGTTACTTGGGTCGCATAAAGTGTAGCTTTGATCGAGCAAGAAGCCAGCCTGCCGGTTGTTGAGCAGCCGGATGAGGGAGGCGGAGGGCCGACTGGGCCTAAGTTAGCGTTCTTCCTTGGTCGATTTTTGTGTGGGCGACTGTTCCGGCCTTTAGCTCCCGCCAGTCGGACAGCCGCGCTGCGAGCTGTGAATTAGGGCGGAGAGAGGGCTTTCAGTGTCGGCACACTACTAGTCAGCTCCGGCTGGTGAGAACTTAGGCCAAGGCGGCGAGCCCTCGGGCCGGCTGACCGGAACCCAGACGGGGCAGGAATGAAAAAACTCAAGTCATGGCATAAGTTTAGCTCATAGATAGATAAAAAGGTAGCCCCCGAGTGGACCTCGGGGGACCTGAGATCTTTTACTTAATACAAAAGTTGGCATGGTACATACGCTCGAATCAATTGTAAAACGGGCGAAGCAGATTTGCATTCCATGGCCGCTCCATCTCTTTGCCGGTTGTGCATCTCTTGCGCGCCCTGGGCTTCTGGGCGTCAATGAGGTAATACGAGTCGTTTCCTAGGGCCTTGCTGATGATGAAGGGGCCTTCCCAAGGTGTCGTGAGCTTGTGTTGTCTGGCTGATCGCTGGATCAGGCGGAGCACAAGGTCGCCCTCACAGAAAGAACACGACCTGACCTTCTTGTTGTGGTAGCGATGCAAGCTCTGCTGGTAGATGGTGGACCGGCTGCATGCTAGCAGTCGGGCCTCTTCCAGCAGATCGACGTTGTCTTCTCGCGCCTCTTTGGCCCCCGCCTCTGTGTACATGGTAACATGAGGCGAGTCAAACTCGATATCCGTAGGGATGATCGCCTCGGAACCGTACCTGAAGAAGAAGGGCATGAAGCCGGTTGATCTGTTCGGCGTGGTTTGAAGGCTCCAAAGGAAGGCCAGCAGCTCGTCGATCCAGCAGCTGGCTGACCACTCTAGTGGCTCGATCAGGCGGGGCTTGATGTCGGACAAGATGAGGCCATTTGCTCGCTCCACCTAACCGTTTGACTGCGGATGGTAAACGGATGCTAAGTCCAGTCAGATGCCCTGATTCACACAAAAACGGGCCAAGGCGCCTTTGGCAAAGTGCCCTTGTCGGTAATGATGCTGTGAGGAATGCCATATCTGACAGTGATGTCGGTGATGAATGTGATAGCAGTCGGACCATTCAACTTCTTGATTGGTTTTGCTTCTATCCACTTGGTGAACTTGTCCACGGCAACCAGCAGATGGGTCATGCCGCCGTGTGTCGTCTTGAACGGGCCTACCATATCCAAACCCCACACGACAAAGGGCCAGGTGATGGGGATGGTCTTGAGGGCGAAGGTCGGGAGGTGTTGCTTGGCGCTGAACACCTTGCACCCCTTGCACTTCCTGACTAACTCTTTGGCATCCTCCAAAGCAGTCGGCCAGAAGAAGCCATGGCGGAAAGCTTTGGCCACGAGGGATCTGGAGGCGGCATGGTGGCCACATTTTCCTTGATGTATATCTCTGAGGATCTCCATGCCTTTCTTTGGTTCTATGCAGCGTTAGTGGATGCCAGTCACACTCCGCCTTGAGAGCTCTTGATTGACAATGGTGTTGGAGCCTGCTCTACGCTGCATCTGTCTTGCTAGCACCTGGTCAGTTGGTAGCACGCGGCTGACCAAATAGTCGAGGATGGGCTGCGCCCGAGATAGGGCTGCCACCACTGTGAACACGACGACTGGTTCGAGGGGGGCCGGGTTGGGAGGCGGTGGGCTGGGGCCAGCCGCTCTGGACGGGCGCTGATGAAGTCCCTTGGCTGACTGAAGCAGCCCCCGGGCCGCCTGCTAAGAGCGCTGGGCCGGGTGCTGGTGTTGCAGTCCCCGGGCTGCTTGGCAAAGTCCCCGAGCCGGCCGCTGAAGTCCCTGCGTTGACTGCTGAAGTCCTTGAGCCGGATCCGGCTGCTCCTGGGGCAGTCGGCACGAAGATGGAGTCGAACTCCGGTGAAGTCTTGATGGACGGCTTGCGGAGGCGCTCGAGGGAGATGCCGGATGGTATAGCTTGCCGGGTGGAGCTGATGCGGGAGAGAGCATTTGCTACATCATTGTCGGCCCATGGCACATGGTTGAATTTGCACCCGTCGAAGTGGCCGCCCATCTGCTGGACGAGGAACCGGTAGCTTGCCATGTTGGCATCCTTCCCCGTCCCAGTCGTCGGACGACTGCTGGACCACCAAGTCCTAGTCGCCGTAGCAGAGGATGCGGCGAATACCTATTTCTTTGGCCAGTCAGAGCCCGAAGATAAGCACTTCATACTCGGCTACGTTGTTGGAGGCGGTGAAGTGGATTTGCAGCGTGTACTTCAGCTTGTCGCCTTTGGGAGAGGTGAGGATGATGCCGGCTCCCAGGTCGGTGCGCATCTTTGAACCATCAAAGTTCATCCGCCAATGCATGGAGTTCGGAGCTGGCGGCAAGTACTGGGACTCGGCCCAGTCGACGAGGAAGTCGATCAGGGCTTGGTAGTTGATGGCGGTGCGGGGCTGGTAGAAGACTGTGTGAGGATCCAGCTCAGTGGCCCACTTGGCCACCCGGCCCGAGGCATCTCTGTTTCCTATGAACTCGGCAAGGGGGTGATGCAGATGACCATAATGGAGTGCTCTTGATGTTGGAGATATGCCCTAGAGGCAATCATGTATGATGATATTTCCTATGTGTTTATGAATAAAGATAGTCCTTGGACATTATCAATGATGTGTATCAGCAAGTACGTGACTTATTTGTGGGACTATGCATTGTATGATGACTGTCTTAAATGGTCCCTAGTCAAAAGGGCTGTGTGGACGCGTAGCCGACTAGACTAGCATATGACACGGTCGATGGCTCGGTCTCACTAGCCATGGAGCATTGGATGCTAACTAGATAATAAGGACTCGGAAGGATCTGGTCGGATTTGACATAGTCGGATCCGAGTCGAGATAAGGTCCGAGTCGGACAAACCCAACTATGAGACGCAGCGATATGTCATCTGTGAGTCTCTAGTACAACATACGTTCTATGTCCTAAGACCTGAGCTGACGCATGTACTCGGGATGGTGACAGACTTGCTTTGGGCCGACCAAACGCTACTCCGTGACTGGGTAGTTACAAAGGTAGGTTTCGGGCTTGTCCAGACCCATGCTACGAGACGTGGTCGAGCAAGATGGGATTTGCCCCTCCAATCAGGAGAGATATACTCTGGGCCCCTCGTGTGATCCGACCAAGAGAAGCATGGCCATGCGACAAGGATTATGAGATAATCCGGATTGTGGTCGGCATCATTGGAACGAGAAAGAGGTCGGGCTAGCACAAGGATGACAGTCTCGCCTTGAGCCCGACAACATATATCGCGCGGCAAAGGGAACAGAAGTGTGACACCTTGTACAGGTTCGCCTAACCAGCTTCATAGTCTGCTTGGTGGTCCGCACGCCTTGCTAGAGGACGCTACCAACCGTGCAGGTCGGAGGTGATCCAAACTGTGACCAAGCCGACTTGAACCTAAAGGGTCGCGCGCTTAAGGGAAGGAACCTACGAGGTCGTTTTGTAGGACACTGGTCAGATGTGATTCGAACTCGACTAGGAACGTGACCGAGTAGACTTTGGGCTTTAGGGTCCATGTGAGGCCCAAGTGTTGAGCCTGTGACGGACGTCTATATAAAGTGGAGGTGCGGCACACTCATGCGGTTGATCGCTTCGGTGCTGTCACTAGGGTTTGCATGTGTTGCGAATATCCACCTCCACTCGCCGCCGACTGTGTGATCGGACCTAGCAATCTGCCGCACGGTGTTCCTCCTACACGCACAGATACTGTTAGAGGCGGTGCACTTGCGCCGCTCTGGCGAACTTGTACGAGGGAGATCGGACGAGGAGGAGACGATCCACGCGGACGCGTTGCCTCAACTCTACTTCCGTTGCACGGCACTGCGCGTCTAGTGGTAATGAATTGTGATCCATCTCCCGTAGCATGTTCCTGTTGTTCTGCGCGTAGGTAAGTTTTAATTTGGAGTCGACACACCCTACCGTAGAACCTAAAACTTGAAAGTCTTGCTTCAGCTTCTTGGCACCATAGCACATCTTCTGGTAGTGGGGGTAATTCTGCTTGGAGGCCTACAGGACCTCGCTCAGGTAATACATTGGCCTCTAGACCGATTGTGCCATGTCGGCTTCTGGGCGCTCGACAACGATCACCGTGCTGATAACTCTGTTGGTGGCGGCGATGTAGAGGAGCATGGGTTCTTTAGCATCCAGAGCCGCCAGGATAGCGGTGTTGACATAATCCGCTTGAGCTGGAGGAAAGCGGCGTCCGCCTGGTCATTCCACTCGAAGCAACTAGTTTTCTTCATGAGCTGGTAGAGAGGGAGTGCCTTCTCGCCTAGCCGACTGATGAAGCGGCTGAGGGATGCTAGGCACCCGGTGAACTTCTACACATCACGCAGCTTGGTGGGCTTCTGCATCCTCTCGATGCACTACAAAAAAATACACTTCCGTGATGATACATGTTTGTCACAGTAGGTCGTGTTTTTTGTCATCCATGTACATCCATGACGATTTTATGATAGAATCAAGATAGTCATACATGTGATGTCGTAGAAGTGTTCCATGACATTACCAAAATTATCATCACGGAAGTGTCCACTTCCATGATAACAAATCATGCGTCATAGAAGTGCTTTCGTCAAGGGTGACCGACCTGTGGCATCCACCGTAACGGAACGCTGTTAAGCTATCGGGTCCGGTTTTGGATCCGATAACCCGTTAACAGCCCGGACCAATGGGGATTTTCCACGTGTAAAATCATCATTGGACGCAGGAAACACGTGTTGCCTCACCATTGGGACAGATGTCATCCACTCATTGGACAGGAGGCACCTATGATAGGTCGACACGTGGCACGGCCCAATAGTGGCCCATTCCGATGAAAAAGGTCGGCCCAGTAAAAATTAGCAGGCCGGCCCATATAAGGCCTACTTGTGTCAGGTCCATTTAAGCCCACGGCCCATACGAGATGTGCCAATTCGGCCCGTCAACGGCCCGTTAAAGATTTGACACCATTGCAGCCCATCGTCAGTTCGAGCCCGTTAACATCCCGCTATATATTTGGGCTCAATATCGGCCCGATGAGATTTCGGCCTGTTAGCGGCCCATTTAATGGATGGGCCAATTTTTAGGATGTGCATCTTTAGGCCTTTTAGCGACCCATTTAAATGTTGGGATAATTGCCGGCCCGGTGTGTCTTTCAGCATGTTGACGGCCCATAAATCTGATGGGCAATTTGTAGTCGGACTTGAGTTTCAGCCTTTTAGCGGCCCATTTAAGTGTTGGGCCAATTTATGGCCTGGTGTCCCTTTCAGCCTGTTGACGGCCCATAAATCAGTTGGGCCATTTGTAGTCGGACCTGAGTTTTGGCCTTTTAGCGACACATTTAAGTGTTGGGCCAATCCCCGGCCCTGTGTGCCTTTTGGCCTGTTAACGGACCATAAATGAGTTGGGCCATTTGTAGTCGGACCTTAGTTTGTCCTTTTAACGGCCCATGCCCTTCATGGTCCAATACCGGCCCGGTTTCTCTTTCGGCCTGCTAAAGGCCCACAACACAGTTGGGCCATTTACAATACGACCTGACTTTCGGCCTCTTAGCGGCCCATTCTATTCATGGTCCAGTACAAGCCTACTGTCTCTTTCGGCCTGCTAAAGGCCTACAGTATAGTTGGGCCATATGTGGCCCAAACTTAGTAACGGCCTGTTAACGGTCCGTGAAATAAATTAGGGCCACCTGTTGCCCGCTTCAATGTCGGCATGTTAACGACCCGGGAGGTAAGAGGGTCGACCATTAACTTTCGACCTAGTAACGTCCCATTAACTTAATGGGCCCACTAAAGTTCATACATGTCTTTAGGCCAAATTAGATAATTTGAGCCCATTACGACGAGCAATTATGCACAGGACCAAAACCGATCAAGCAAATGTACGGCATACAGGGAATAACGTTGCACTTCCAGCATATATTACAGGAAATTACATCCACTGGGCAATCAAAGATTGATGCCAGTGCAAATAAACGAGCAGAACCTAACCATCTACAACGTCACAATCTGCAACCTCAGCACAGATGACGCCCATAAGCATGTGGGCAAGTTCTTGCTGCTTTGCTACACTGTCTCTGAAAACATTGATCAGTTGTTGTGTCGCACGACTCTGCACCTCTGATTCATCCACCATTTCCATCATTGCTTCAGCCATTAATTGGTTCACAAACATACATTTATTCCGTTGCATTCGAGACAGAGGATACTGAACGGATTCAGATGGCGATTTTGGCAGGCTTGTATTATTGATAGTGGAGAGTGTCTTGACCACTGCATCATAACATAAATTAGGACGAGAACCAAACCGATTAATCATGAGTTATTGCCATATTACCTGGCCTAGATTTACTGCAAATAAACAATGGGGTTGCCTTGCTGTTTTCAGAGTTTGTCTTCTTATCTTCAGCAGCCTGCACAAAATTAACACACTAGCATTGCTATCATTGGCCAAGTCAGATAATAGTAAAGCAACATTGGCACAACGAACGTTTGGGCAACTAGCCTACACCAAATTAACACAATATGGCACAGCTATCATCAGCCAGGTAAGGTAGTACGAAAGCAACATTGACACAATGAATGAATGGGCAACCAGAGAAGCACTACAATTCAGTAATGTGCGTGATATGAGATAGTACATTCATGCAGCTCAGTATGCAAAACTACCAGGCAGTTTTCCTTACAAAAATCAACATTAGCGCCTTTAACATTTTGTTACAACTAATTTTAGATCAGATAAAGGTTAGATTCACGCCGATTAACAAAATACATGTTGATGTAAAAATATAGTGATATACAACAGGTACTTACATCAGCATTGGAGCATAGAGAATTCCCGCAAGATATTTTCCTCGAATACGATCCTAATGGAGGAAGTCTTCTATCGTTTAACCTTATTTTCTAAAAGAGAGATGGGTAAGAAACATGTAGAAAATATGATCAGAATGCTATAAAATTTCATGATGCGAGGATACGCACACGCTTCTTAGAATGGAGTTGACATTCTTTTGCTGGACTGGAGTGGACTAGTTCTTTGGCCACTGGAATCTGTTTATTATCAGTGGGAGTTGGGTTTCTTTGTACTGGAGCAGTATCTATGAAAAATGGAGTTGGTTTATTATCTCCCGGCGCTTGGATCTTTTGCAAAGACCTGGTTTGTAACCCTTCAGATTCTAACATAGCCGTCTTCCCCTTTCATGCCTTATATAGAAGAATGGTGATTCAGTTATAAAACATGCTACAGCAGAGATGGAATAGGTACTCAAGAATAGAAAGGCATGACATATTGACATGTATTCCCTCCATCCGAAAATAAATGGATGGGTCTAGGCTTATTTCAGTTCTAGATACATCCAGTTTTATCCATTTCTACGACATTTAATCCGGACGGAGGGAGTATGATGTAAGGCTAGGGATACGACAGGACAACACAGTAAAAAAACACTGAAAAACCCACTGCAGAACCAAAGTATTCAAACCCACTGATATGAGATAGTACACTCATGCAGCTCAAGATGCAAAACTACCAGGTAGTTTTCCTTACAAAAATCAACATTGTGGCCTTTAATCATACGTTTTGCTACAACTAAATTTAGATCAAATAAAGGTTGGATTCACACTGATTAACAAAATACATGTTGATGTAAAAATATAGTGATATAGAACAGGTACTTACATCTACATTGGAGCACAGAGAATTCCTGCAAGAATCTTTCCTCATAAACGATACCATTGCAGAAATTCTTCTATCTGTTAAGCTTATTTTCTAAAAGAGAGATGGGTAAGAAACATGTAGAAAATATGATCAGCATGCTATAAAATTTCATGATGCAAGGATATGCACACGCTTCTTAGAATTGAGCTGACATATTTTTGCTGGACTGGAGCGGACTAGTTCTTTGGCCACTGGAATCTGCTTATTATCAGTAGGAGTTGGGTTTCTCTGTGCTGGAGCAGTATCTATAAAAACTGGAGTTGGTTTATTATATCCTGGCATTTGGATCTTTTGCAAAGGCCTTGTTTGTAACCCTTCAGATTCTAACATAGTCGTCTTCCCCTTGCATGCCTTGTATAGAAGAATGGTGCTTTAATTATAAAACATGCGACAGCAGAGAGATGGAATAGGTACTGAAGAATAGAAAGGCATGACATATTGACATGTATTCCCTCCATCCGAAAAAATGGATGGGTCTAGGCGTATTTCAGTTCTAGATACATCCTTTTTTATCCATTTCGGCAACATGTAATCCGGATGGAGGGAGTATGGTGTAAGAGCTAGGGATACGACAGGACAACACAGCAAAAAAAACACTAGTTGAATGTAAAACTATATGCTAGCAGAATACGTACAGAAATAACTAAGGCAACATACACGTGTATGATTGGGAAAATAAGATGGCATTGCAACAGAGCACTAGAACAGCACTTCAATGTAAAAAAACATGGTATGGCAGACAGATGAAGTACATACTAATGAATAACAATGCATAAGATATTCAGAAGCATGACGTCCAAATTAAGCAGATGGCATTGCGATAGAGTATAATGACAGCACTTGAATTTGAAAACATGTTATCATGAATGGAATGGGTACTGAAAAACAGGAATGCATGACATATTTACATGCATGATCAGCATGCTAAGCACATGGCATTGCAATAGAGTAGATACACTCCAGGACATTATATGCATGTTGTACCCATATCACAGGCCAAGTTAGAGCAAGGACCTTGTGGGGTGAAGAGGATTCATCATCTTTCTGCAAGTCTTCTGAAGAACTGCCTTTACATATTCCACCATATTGGGTATCATTGACATCAAGTTTATTGGCCTTTACATTGCTCAGTGAGGTTCTTGTGGATATATTAGGTGTGCAATTATATTGGCATGCATGGAAGACAACTAGTAGTTAGATTTATGTAATGAGTGCCTGTAGGAGACGACATAAATAGTAGGACTACGGTTAACTAGCAGCAACAGGTCTCATAAACTATAGGGAGAACACAGATGAAAGCTACAGCATATGTATCGTTTGTACTCGAGATTAACTAGATGGCACACAAAAGTATTAAAGAACAACATAGGTAATACTAGAAGTGGTATAATACTATAATCACCAGCCTATGGGATAGCATTGGCTGATGGATGATAACTATGGAACAGCATTACCTAAAGAACAATTATCTTAGCTGAACTATGGAACAACGTGAACTCTTGAACAAGACCCGTAAAGCATGAATATACAGTGAAATGTGATGATCTATTTTCCATACTTAGATGAATAACAAAGCCATAAATTTTGCACACAAGTAAGATGAGGGTACAACCTATCTGGGTGCCATCCATAGGAGTGAGCATCATGTGCTGACTTGTCGATGGCCCTGCAGTTGTTGTGGCTATCCATGTCGGGCACGCGCATTCGATGCAGGGAACTGTTGAGTGGGGACTATAGCTCCCTTCTGGTGTATGCTTCCCTTGTTGGAGAAGCTGCGGTGAGTCGAAAGACGGTGTGTCTGAAGATGCAGATAATGCATAATGTTAAGAACGACATATCTCTTTGATCTGAAGAAATACACTAAGAGACATATCTCTTTGATCTGAAGAAATACACTAAGAGATCAACAGCAAGGTACGAGAGTGGTCACACGTCTGTTGACTGAAGACTAAATTGGGGTCACACGATTTTATTTTATTTTGGTACTGTCCGATCTATGCCAGATGGCTTCATGGCCGTCTTGTGCCTCCCGGCTGACACTGTTCGGAATCTTCCCCGAAGAGCCAGCGACCAACGGCAGAGCAGCCTGCCTCCATCGTCTGTGGCCCCGGCCAAAACCCCGCTCCCCGCCCCACCGCACTACCGTGGTTGCGCCACCCCCGAGCCAATCCACAAAGACTCCCCGTCATCCAGATCCGGCGGCGGCAGTACCTTCAACCCATGCAACTCTAAAAGATAGCCATCTAAGCGCTGCTTCTACGGCGAACTTGCGGCCCCGCACCCTTACGTTAGACACCAGCCAACCGGCAGCATAGGAGCTCCGCCACCTCGAGGGGTGCTGCTTCCCGTTGGGAATCGATTGGCCCAGAATAAAAATTCAGACAACTGACGCCTAAATAAAGTGATTTGAGATGAGGGTGCGACCTATCTGGCGGCATGGTGAAGTAGGCAGGTCCAGCTGCCGAGTCGGTGAGGCCGGCGCGGTTGCGGTGGCGACTAGCGGAAGGGAAAGAGCGATGTCGCGACGGTCGACGGCTACGTGGAAGCAGCGCCAGGACTCTGGACGGATCCGAAGTTGGAGCCGCTCCGGCACCATGAACAACAGCAGGGGTGAATCGGCTCCGGTACGGTTCACACGGCCGTCGTTGAGGCAGCACAAGCAGTACGGAGTAAGAGGCACACGGCCCAGTACACGGCGGCAAATGGATAGCATCTTCGGCATTAGGGAGGAGGGCGGCTGTGAAATTGGTGCGGTGGGGGGCGCCATGGAGGTGGGGCTGAGGTTTCGCGGCTCGGGAGAAGGGAGCTTCCCGGGGAGAAGGTGATTTGGCGCCCACAAGGTATGAATAGGGGCAAGCGGGGGGGCGGGGGCGGGGGGGAATTGGGAGGGGTGTGGAACCATGTCTTACGGACGCATTTGTCTGAAATGTGAGGGGGAGTTACAGCTCTACCCTTGCCTATAGGCTTCTCGGCTTGGGTCTGTGTACTGAGGGTCGGGGATAGTAGAGTAACTTTGCTTCTCCCCAAATAGTGGGCGGGAGTGATTTCGGGCGAGGAGGGCGTGTTTTGAACTATAGTGGGCGCGAGCGATTTCGGCGAGGAGAGCGTGTTTTGAAATAGTGGGCGCGAGCTATTTCGGGCGAGGAGAGCATGTTTTGCCGACCATCGTTTATGAATTATTCGGCACATGTCATTTCGGCCGAGGAGAAGGCGCGCTTGGATGAAGTTACGAACCTACCCTCGATGTACAACGGGCCAATTGATGCGTGTCCCACATAGGACGGTAATTTCGGGTCTCCCATTTATTTGCTCGGGCGAATTCCACCGAGCAGAGAGGATGTTTAACGGTTCATTCAAATTTTGGGAGAACGAGCATCCACGTCTACCTTACCAAGTCGATTCGAATCAAATTTTGAAATATTAGCTTGCCACTTCTATTTTAGATGGAGAGATGATGCTCGGGAGTAATGTGTTTTTACATGCTCGTTGCTAGCGATTTACCATATGACAAATAGTTGACCCACTCAAAAACACGAATCAAACCCAAAATGAAATATCTCGATTCAATGAAATAGCTCATTCAGTAGGTCAAAATAGTGAACTAAATCCAAAATTGAACACCTCAATCGAGTAGCATGTTGTACAGTATTATAGTACTCCATGAACATGTTGAAAGTCAAATTGATGAACTTGTTTGATATACGCATATATCCGTTCATGTGTGGATTGCAGAAAACATGTTCTCCAATTTAAATATTTGAATGCAAGTTTATATTGAAACATGGTTTATATCAGTCTTTGATGCATAAAACGCGACCTCCCCCTCTCCTGGACTCCTGTTCTCTCTCTCTCTCTCTCTCTCTCCCTCTCTCTCTCTCTCCCTCTCTCTCTCTCTCTCTCACCGACAATCTTCAATTCTGTCGCATGCATCCGACACAAAAACCTTGTTGGTCCCGCTCCCTTTCTCTCCATCTCTCTCTCTCTCTCTCTCTCTCTCTCTCTCTCTCTCTCTCTTTGTGTGGGGGGGTCTTTCTAGTTCGCATGCATATATACACCATCTATAGGTCTCTCTCGCACACTATGTATGATACTCTAGCTAGTCCAAGCTAGATATCTTGGGTGCACTCATCGTACGCACACAAATTCCTTGGCTCTTTGCCCGTAACTCTTTCACACACCACTATGTCGTCTCGGAGCTCTCCCCCCCTCTCTCAAACTCTCCATCCACCTGGATCACACATACACATGCATATCTCACTCGCACTCGATAGGCCCATCTAAAACTCTATCTCTCTCCCTCGTTCTCTCTCCATCTCACACGCACACACACACAATCTCATGCCCAGCTAGCCAAGTATGATGGTCTCTCACTCAATTGTAGGCACACGCAGTCCCCCCTATATGTATATGACTAGCTAATCTTAGTCTCCATCACAAACATGTGCATGGTCTATCTCGATTTCTCTCGGGGCATCTTTCTATTGCGCACGCACTCCCTCGATCTCCCACCCATATAGTCCCCTCACGATCTCGAGGGGGTCTCTCTATCACAAACACACCCTCTCTCCCTCACCATGCGTCCATGCCATCCATGTGTCCCTCTCGACCACTTTTCCTTGTTGCCAGACCTCTATTGGACATGTGCTACAGGGGTGTCTCTCTCCGTTGCAAACAATCACACACTAGCTATCTTCGTGTATCTCCTCGCCTCGCTTTTCCATCTCGGAGATGCATGCGTGATATGTTCGCATAAGAAACGAAAAAACACTCTCTCTCTCTCTAATTTATCGTTTGTTGTCACTTTCTCTTTCACACACATACTCTTTTTGCACACTTACTCATTCTCCTTCACACGCACTTGATCTGTCTCGACTGAGGCACTCTCCTCGGTCCATAGCATATATATTTATTGAAAAGTCAAACATCACAAAGTTTGACCATGTACATGGAGAAAAAGAATTACATCTAGTACGACAAACATATACCATTAGATTCACCATGAGATGCAGTTTTGTATGATGTATCTTTGGTATTGTAGATATAAATAAAATTTGCATAAACCTGCTCAAAGTTTCCAAAGTTTGACTTCTAAAAAATTTACATGCACTGCATTATCGAGCGGATGGAATATCTCTTTCCCCCTCTCAGCTATCCGACGCACCACTCAGCCTTATCGAGGCTCCTCAATCTCTCTCAAACTTTATTGGTTAGTTTGGTTCATGAGCTGACCCTCGTGCCTTGATGGCCGGTACTACCTGGTATGGACATGATATGTAAAATATTTCTGCCTAGCCAGGCTTGTGTGGTGCTGAAGCGTTTGGTTCATGCCTGGGCCAGGCAAAGCATCAACGTCCCATCAATCAATCCATGCATCAATTATTTAATGCTAATATCCATCCATGTTGCTGTTAGCCTCGTGGCCGCACGACCAAGCACGGCCAGGCATTCGAAATTGGTCGCTTGGGCCAGGCTACTTGCAGTGTCTGGAGTTCAGCCAAGCTAATTAAAGTGCAAGGGAACCCAGGCCAGGCGGGCTTTCTTTTTCACAGGGTAGCAACCAAACAAGCGTGCATGAAATCCAGCCACAACCCCAGGCTAGGCAAAAGATGCTCAGGACGCAAGCCAAACTGGCCTTATATCTCCCTGGTTCACAAATACACATGTCTCGCTCGCACTATACATAGAGACCCATCCAACACTCTCCGCCCTTGTTCTCTCTCCATGTGACACGCACCCCCCTAAGTACCATAATCCCTCACTCCATCATAGGCGCAAGCACTCCCCCCCCCCTAAGTATGATTATCTCTCACTAGCCATCAGGAACACATGTATTGTCTCCTTCCATCCATACGTCTATCTCGATATCTCTCGGGGTATCTTCTATCGCGCGCACACCTTGTCACTCGATCTCCCACCCATGTAGTCCCATCACGATCTCCGGGGGATCTCTCTATGACAAACATACACTCTCCCGTCCCCATGCCTGCATTTTCTCCGTACGTCTCTCTCGACCTCTCTCCCTTGTTTGTCAGACCCCTCTTGGCCACGTGCTAGGGGTCTTGCTCTCTTAGTTCTAAACAACCACACACTGTCTCCTCACCTTGCCTCCGTTGTCGAAGATGCATGTGTGATATGTTTGCATAAGACAAGCATGGTTTTTCTATACTTTTATCGTGTGTTGTCCATGTCTCTTTCACACACGCACACACACTTTTTTCACTCACTCTCTCTCTCTCTAGTTAGGGACTCTGTCACATCCATAAGCATATGGATGTTTTGAAAAGTCAAACCTCAGAAAAGTTTGACTAGGTATATGTGGAGAAAAACATTTACATCTGGAATGATCATTAGATTCATCACAACATGTACTTACCTCATACTATCATTTATCTTTGGTATTGTAGATATAAGTAATTTCTTTATAAACTTGGTCAAAGTTTCAAAAGTTTGACTTAAAAAAATGTTGGAACTACCCTTCGAACGGAGGGAGTAGCTCTTTCTCTCTCTCTCTCTCTCTCTCTCTCTCTGCTATCTCTCACGGGCCTCCCCTCTCACTCGAACTCTCTATATCGACGGATTATACGCTCACTGTGTCAGCGTATAGCTGTTGGAAATATGCCCTAGAGGCAATAATAAAATGGTTATTATTGTATTTCCTTGTTCATGATAATTGTCTATTGTTCATGCTATAATTGTATTAATTGGAAACCATAATACATGTGTGAATACATAGACCACAACATGTCCCTAGTGAGCCTCTAGTTGACTAGCTCGTTGATCAACAGATGGTCATGGTTTCCTGACCATGGACATTGGATGTCATTGATAATGGGATCACATCATTAGGAGAATGATGTGATGGACAAGACCCAATCCTAAGCATAGCACAAGATCGTGTAGTTTGTTTGCTAAAAGCTTTTCTAATGTCAAGTATCATTTCCTTAGACCATGATATTGTGCAACTCCCGGATACCGTAGGAATTCTTTGGGTGTGCCAAACATCACAACGTAACTGGGTGACTATAAAGGTGCACTACAGGTATCTCCGAAAGTGTTTGTTGGGTTGGCACGAATCGAGACTGGGATTTGTCACTCCGTATGACGGAGAGGTATCTCTGGGCCCACTCGGTAATGCATCATCATAATGAGCTCAATGTGACTAAGTAGTTAGTCATGGGATCATGCATTACGGAATGAGTAAAGTGACTTGCCGGTAATGAGATTGAACGAGGTATTGGGATACCGACGATCGAATCTCGGGCAAGTAACATACCGATTGACAAATGGAATTGTATACGGGATTGATTGAATCCCCGACATCTTGGTTCATCCGATGAGATCATCATGGAACATGTGAGAGCCAACATGGTTATCCAGATCCCGATGTTGGTTATTGGTCGGAGAATGTCTCGGACATGTCTGCATGGTTCCCAAACCCGTAGGCTCTACACACTTAAGGTTCGGTGACGCTAGAGTTGTTATGGGAAATAGTATGTGGTTACCGAAGGTAGTTAGGAGTCCCGGATGAGATCCCGTACATGAAGAGGAGCTCCGGAATGGTCCGGAGGTGAAGATCGGTATATTGGACGAAGGGTATTGGAGTCCGGAATTGTTCATGGGGTACCAGGTGATGACCAGCGTGTCCGAAAGGGGTTTCGGAGGCCCCGGCAAGCGTTGGGGGGCCTTTTGGGCCAAGGGGAGAGGGCACATCAGCCCACTAAGGGGCTGAGCGCCCCTCCCACCCCATCTCACGTACCCAGGAGAGGTGGGGGCGCCACCCCTAGGGCAGCCGCCCCTCCCGGCTTGGGAGGCAAGTTTCCTAGGGGGTGGGGGCACCCAAACCCATCTAGGGTTCCCCCTGTGGCCGCCGCCCCTCCCCTAGGGAACCCTAGGGTGCCTCCCCCTCCTCCCTTCCCCCTATATATAGTGAGGGAGAGAGAGGGCAGCCGAACCCTTCCCCTGGCGCAGCCCTCTCCCTCCTCCAACACCTCCTCCTCCTCCCAAGTGCTTGGCGAAGCCCTGCCGGAGAACCACGAGCTCCATCACCACCATGCCGTCGTGCTGTCGGGGTTCTCCCTCAACTTCTCCTCTCCCCTTGCTGGATCAAGAAGGAGGAGACGTCCCTGGGCTGTACGTGTGTTGAACACGGAGGCACCATTGTTCGGTGCTTAGATCAGAATCAACCGCGATCTGAATCGCTACGAGTACGACTCCTTCATCCGCATTCTTGTAACGCTTCCGCTTAGCGATCTTCAAGGGTATCAAGATGCACTCCCTCTCTCTCTCTCTCTCTCTCTCTCGTTGCTAGTCTCTCCATAGATTAATCTTGGTGATGCGTAGAAAATTTTGAATTTCTGCTACGTTCCCCAACAGTGGCATCATGAGTTGGGTCTATGCGTAGTTTCTATGCATGAGTAGAACACAAGTTGTTGTGGGCGTCGAGTTTGTACAATTTGCTTACCGTTCCTAGTTCTATATTGATTCGGCGGCATTGTGGGATGAAGCGGCCCGGACCGACCTTACACATATGCTTACGTGAGACAGGTTCCACCGACTGGCATGCACTTGTTGCATAAGGTGGCTAGCGGGTGCCGGTCTCTCCCACTTTAGTCGGATCGGATTCGATGAAAAGGGTCCTTGTGAAGGGTAAATAGCAATTGACATATCACGTTGTGGTTTTGGCGTAGGTAAGAAACGTTCTTGCTAGAAACCTATAGCAGCCACGTAAAAACTTGCAACAACAATTAGAGGACGTCTAACTTGTTTTTGCAGCATATGACGTGTGATGTGATATGGCCAAAAAGAATGTGATGAATGATATGTGATGTATGAGATTGATAATGTTCTTGTAATAGGAATCACGACTTGCATGTCGATGAGTATGACAACCGGCAGGAGCCATAGGAGTTGTCTTAATTTATTGTATGACCTGAGTGTCATTGAATAACGCCATGAATTACTTTACTTTATTGCAAAATCGTTAGCCATAGTAGTAGAACTAATAGTTGGTGAGACAACTTCATGAAGACACGATGATGGAGATCATGACGATGCAGATCATGGTGTCATGCCGGTGACGAAGGTGATCATGTCATGCCTCAAGATGGAGATCAAAGGCGCAAGATGATATTGGCCATATCATGTCACTTTATGATTTGCATGTGATGTTTGTCATGTCTACATCTTATTTTCTTAGAACGACGGTGGCATAAATAAGATGATCCCTCATTAAAATTTCAAGAAAGTGTTCCCCCTAACTGTGCACCGTTGCGAAAGTTTGTTGTTTCAAAGCACCACGTGATGATCGGGGGTGATAGATTCTAACATTCACATACAACAGGTGTAAGCCAGATTTACGCACGCAAAACACTTAGGTTGACTTGACGAGCCTAGCATGTACAGACATGGCCTCGGAACACAAGAGACTGAAAGGTCGAACATGAGTTGTATAGTGGATACGATCAACATGAAGATGTTCACCGATGATGACTAGTCCGTCTCATGTGATGTTCGGACACGGCCTAGTTTACTCGGATCATGTATCACTTAGATGACTAGAAGGAGTTAATTATCTAAGTGGGAGTTCATTAAATAATTTGATTAGATGAACTTAATTATCTTGAACATAGTCAAAAGGTCTTTGCAAATTATGTCGTAGCTTGCGCTTTAGTTCTACAATTATAGATATGTTCCTAGAGAAAATTTAGTTGAAAGTTGATAGTAGCAATTATGCGGACTGGGTCCGTAAACTGAGGATTGTCCTCATTGCTACGCAGAAGGATTATGTCCTTAATGCACCGCTCGCTGTGCTGAACCTCGAACTCGTCGGTGGATGTTGCAAACATCTGACATACACGTTTTGATGACTACGTGATAGTTCATTGTGTAATGGTAAACGGTTTAGAATTGAGGCGCCAAAGACGGTTTTTGAAACGTCACGGAACATATGAGATGTTTCAAGGGCTGAAATTGGGATTTCAGGCTCGTGCCCACGTTAAGAGGTATGAGACCTCCGACAAGTTTCTTAGCCTACAAACTAAGGGAGAAAACCTCAATCGTTGAGCATGTGCTCAGATTGTCTGAATACTACAATCACTTGAATCAAGTGGGACTTAATCTTCCAGATGAGATAGTGATGTTTCTTCAAAGTCACTGCCACAAAGCTACTAGAGCTTCGTGATGAACTATAACATATCAAGGATAGATATGATGATCCTTGAGCAACTCGCGATGTTTGACACCGTGAAAGTAGAAACCAAGTAGGAGCATCAATTGTTGATGGTTAGTAAAACCACTAGTTTCAAGAAGGGCAAGGGAAAGAAGGGATACTTCATGAAATGGCAAATCAGTTGCTGCTCTAGTGAAGAAACCCAAGGTTGAACCCAAACCCGAGACTAAGTGCTTCTGTAATGAGGGAACGGTCACTGAAGTAGAACTACCCTAGATACTTGGTAGATGAGAAGGCTGGCAAGGTTGACAAAAGTATATTGGATATACATTATATTAAATGTGTACTTTACTAGTACTCCCAGTAGCACTAGGGTATTAAGATACCAGTTCGGTTGCTAAGTGTTAGTAACTCGAAATAAAAGAGCTACGGAATAAACTGAGACTAAGTAAAAGTGAGATGACAATGTGTGTTGGAAGTGTTTCCAAGGTTGATGTGATCAAGCATCGCATGCTCCCCCTACCATCGAGATTGGTGTTAAACCTAAATAATTGTTATTTGGTGTTTGCGTTGAGCATAGACATGATTGGATTATGTTTATCGCAATACGATTATTCATTTAAGGAGAATAATGGTTACTCTGTTTATTTGAATAATACCTTCAATGATCTTGCACCTAAAATGAATGATTTATTGAATCTCGATCGTAGTGATACACATGTTCATGCCAAAAGATATAAGATAGTAATGATAGTAGCACCTACTTGTGGCACTGCCATTTGATTCATATTGGTATAAAACGCATGAAGAAGCTCCATGTTGATGGATCTTTTGGACTCACTCATTTTTTGAAAAGTTTGAGACATGCGAACCATGTCTATTAGTATGTATGCATGAAGAAACTCCATGCAGATGGATCATTTGGACTCACTTGATTTTGAATCACTTGAGACATGCAGATCATACCACATGAGCAAGATGACTGAAAAGCCTCGTTTTCAATAAGATGGAACAAGAAGCAACTTGTTGGAAGTAATACATTTTGATGTATGCAGTCCAATGAGTGCTGAGGCACGCAGTGGATATCGTTATGTTCTTACTTCATAGATGATTTGAGTAGACGTTGAGATTATTTACTTGATGAAACACAAGTCTGAAGTATTGAAAGGTTCAAGTAATTTCAGAGTGAAGTTGAAGATCGTCGTGACAAGAGGATAAAATTTCTATGATATGATCATAGAGATGAGTATCTGAGTTATGAGTTTGGTATACAATTAAGACATTGTGGAAATTGTTTCACAACTAATACCGCTTGGAACACCATAGTGTGATGGTGTGTCCGAACATCATAGTTGCACCCTATTGGATATGGTGCATACCATGATGTCTCTTATCGAATTACCACTATCGTTTATGGGTTAGGCATTAGAGACAACCGCATTCACTTTAAATAGGGCACCACGCAATTCCGTTGAGACGACACCGTATGAACTATGGTTTAGAGAAACCTAAGCTGTCGTTTCTTAAAAGTTTGGGGCTGCGACGCTTATGTGAAAAAGTTTCAGACTGATAAGCTCGAACCCAAAGTAGATAAATGCATCTTCATAGGACACCCAAAAACAGTTGGGTATACCTCTTGTCTCAGATCCGGAAGCAAAAGGGATTGTTTCTAGAATTGGGTCCTTTCTCGAGGAAAAGTTTCTCTCAAAAGAATTGAGTGGGAGGATGGTGGAGACTTGATGAGGTTGTTGAACCATCACTTCAACTAGTGTGTAGCAGGGCACAGTAAGTTGTTCTTGTGGCACCTACACCAATTGAAGTAGAAGCTTATGATAGTGATCATGAAACTTCGGATCAAGTCACTACCAAACCTCGTAGGTCGACAAGGATGCGTACTGCTTCAGAGTGGTACGTAATCCTGTCTTGGAGGTCATGTTGCTAGACAACAATGAACCTACGAGCTATGGAGAAGCGATGGTGGGCCCAGATTCCAATGAATGGCTCAAGGCCATAAAATCCGAGAGAGGATCCATGTATGAAAACAAATTGTAGACTTTGGCAGAACTACTCGATGGTCGTAAGGCCGTTGAGTACAGATGGATTTTAAAAGGAAGACGGACAATGATGGTAAGTGTCACCATTAAGAAAGCTCGACTTGTCGTTAAGATGTTTTCTGGCAAGTTCAAGGAGTTGACTACAATGAGACTTTCTCACTCGTAGCGATGCTAAGAGTCTGTTGGAATTATATTAGCAGTTACTGCATTATTTATGAAATCTTGCAGATAGGATGTCAAAACTTTGTTTCCTCGAAGAGTTGCTTGAGGAAAGGTTGTATGTGATACAACCAGAAGGTTATTCAATCCTAAAAGATGCTAACAAGTATGCAAAGCTCCAGCAATCCTTCTAAGGATTGGAGTAAGCATCTCGGAGTTGGAATATACGCTTTGATGAGATGATCAAAGATTTTGGGTTTATACAAAGTTTATGAGAAACTTGTATTTCCAAAGAAGTGAGTGGGAGCACTATAGAATTTCTCATGAGTATATGTTGTTGACATATTGTTGATCAGAAATGATGTAGAATTTCTGGACAGCATATAGGGTTATTTGAAAAGTGTTTTTCAATGGAGAACCTGGATTAAGCTATTTGAACATTGAGCATCAAGATCTATAAGGATAGATCAAAAACGCTTAATAGTACTTTCAAATAAATACATACCGTGACAAGATTTTGAAGGAGTTCAAAATAGATCGGCAAAGAAGGAGTTCTTGGCTGTGTTATAAGGTGTGAATATTGAGTAAGACTCAATACATGACCATGGCAGAAGAGAGAGAAAGGACGAAGGTCGTCCCCTATGCTTCAGACGTAGGCTCTATAGTATGTTGTGTTGTGTACCGCACCTGAAGTGTGCCTTGCCATGAGTCAGTCAAGGGGTACAAGAGTGATCCAGGAATGGATCACAGGACAACGGTCAAACTTATCCTTAGTAACTAGTGACTAAGGAATTTTCTTGATTATGGAGGTGGTAAAAGAGTTCGCCGTAAAGGGTTACGCCGATGCAAACTTTGACACTAATCCGGATTATTTTGAGTAGTAAACCGGATTCGTATTGTAGAACAGTTATTTGGAATAGCTCCAAATAGAGCGTGGTAGCTGCATCTAGGAGATGACATAGAGATTTGCAAAGCACACACGGATCTGAAAGGTTCAGATCCGTTGACTAATAACCTCTCTCACAAGCGAAATATGATCAAACCCCATGGGTGTTGATTCATTACAATCACATAGTGATGTGAACTAGATTATTGACTCTAGTGCAAGTGGGAGACTGTTGGAAATATGTCCTAGAGGCAATAATAAAATGGTTACTATTGTATTTCCTTGTTCATGATAATTGTCTATTGTTCATGCTATAATTGTATTAATTGGAAACCGTAATACATGTGTGAATACATAGACCACAACATGTCCCTAGTGAGCCTCTAGTTGACTAGCTCGTTGATCAACAGATGGTCATGGTTTCCTGACCATGGACATTGGATGTCATTGATAATGGGATCACATCATTAGGAGAATGATGTGATGGACAAGACCCAATCCTAAGCATAGCACAAGATCGTGTAGTTTGTTTGCTAAAAGCTTTTCTAATGTCAAGTATCATTTCCTTAGACCATGATATTGTGCAACTACCAGATACCGTAGGAATTCTTTGGGTGTGCCAAACATCACAACGTAACTGGGTGACTATAAAGGTGCACTACAGGTATCTCCGAAAGTGTTTGTTGGGTTGGCACGAATCGAGACTGGGATTTGTCACTCTGTATGACGGAGAGGTATCTCTGGGCCCACTCGGTAATGCATCATCATAATGAGCTCAATGTGACTAAGTAGTTAGTCATGGGATCATGCATTACGGAATGAGTAAAGTGACTTGCCAGTAATGAGATTGAACGAGGTATTGGGATACCGACGATCGAATCTCGGGCAAGTAACATACCGATTGACAAATGGAATTGTATACGGGATTGATTGAATCCCCGTTCATCCGATGAGATCATCGTGGAACATGTGGGAGCCAACATGGGTATCCAGATCCCGCTGTTGGTTATTGGCCAGAGAATGTCTTGGTCATGTCTGCATGGTTCCCGAACCCGTAGGGTCTACACACTTAAGGTTCGGTGACGCTAGAGTTGTTATGGGAAATAGTATGTGGTTACCGAAGGTAGTTAGGAGTCCCGGATGAGATCCCGGACATGAAGAGGAGCTCCGGAATGGTCCGGAGGTGAAGATCGGTATATTGGAGGAAGGGTATTGGAGTCCGGAATTGTTCCGGGGGTACCAGGTGATGACCAGCGTGTCTGAAAGGGGTTTCGGAGGCCCCGGCAAGCGTTGGGGGGCCTTATGGGCCAAGGGGAGAGGGCACATCAGCCCACTAAGGGGCTGAGCGCCCCTCCCACCCCATCTCACGTACCCAGGAGAGGTGGGGGCTCCACCCCTAGGGCAGCCGCCCCTCCCGGCTTGGGGGGCAAGTTACCTAGGGGGTGGGGGCGCCCAAACCCATCTAGGGTTTCCCCTGTGGCCGCCGCCCCTCCCCTAGGGAACCCTAGGGCGCCTCCCCCTCCTCCCTTCCCCCTATATATAGTGAGGGAGAGAGAGGGCAGCCGAACCCTTCCCCTGGCGTATCCCTCTCCCTCCTCCAACACCTCCTCCTCCTCCGTAGTGCTTGGCGAAGCCCTGCCGCAGAACCACGAGCTCCATCACCACCATGCCGTCGTGCTGTCGGAGTTCTCCCTCAACTTCTCCTCTCCCCTTGCTGGATCAAGAAGGAGGAGACGTCCCCGGGCTGTACGTGTGTTGAACGCGGAGGCACCGTTGTTCGGTGCTTAGATCGGAATCAACCGCGATCTGAATTGCTACGAGTACGACTCCCTCATCCGCGTTCTTGTAACGCTTCCGCTTAGCGATCTTCAAGGGTATGAAGATGCACTCCCTCTCTCTCTCGTTGCTAGTATCTCCATAGATTAATCTTGGTGATGCGTAGAAAATTTTGAATTTCTGCTACGTTCCCCAACAATAGCTCCGTATATTGTTTAGTTGACTAGTCAACAAATCCACATGCTGCCATGTTAGCTCGTGTTCTGTATCTTCGTGTGCTGGCCCATGTGGCAGTAGGTGAAAATAAGTAAACTAGAGGCCCATCTGACATGCGGTGAATTAAAAAAAGTTGAAACCACTCGGGGTAGCACCCCGCATGCTAGTAAATTGAGGGCGCATTGAGGACAAACTTCTTGCGCGCGAAGGACGCACTCGCGCACAATTCACCACTGCGCGGCGGCATGCACAGAAGGATGCACTCGCGCACACCCAGCACACAACACACCAGCACACGTGTACACCGGCGTCGCCGCCGGTTGAGATGGACGGCGAGGCAGCCAACAAGCAGAGGCAGCTCGAGCCAAAACCGCATCTGGCGAGCCTGGACTTCATCAGCAGCCTCCCCGACAACATGCTGCTCGTCATCATCGGCCTCCTCCCCACCAAATCTGCCGTGCGGACCGTCCTACTCTCCCGGCGGTGGCGCCCCCACTGGCGCTGCTTCCCCCTCAACCTCATCGTCGACAGCTGCCTCTGCGACGGGGATTGCAAACGCATGGCCGCATTCTCCAAGATCCTTTCATTGCACCCTGGGCCAGCCAGACGCCTTGACATCCGCATGTTCAGTACCAACCACAAGGTCCCACCCAAGTTCGATGAGTGGTTCTTATACCCCGCCCTAGATCAGCTCGAGGAGCTCAGCTTTGAAGTTGGACGATGTCGCTCTCTGCCGCCGTCCACGCTCTGCCTCACGCCAACGCTGCACCGCGCCAGCTTCAGCTCCTGCTATCTTCCCCAGATTAATGCTGCGCCCGCCCTTCTTCTCCCTCAACTCAAGCAGCTCGACCTCTTCGACGTTGTCATTCTCGAAGAAGGCTATGGAGCACCTGCTCCGCAGCTGTACTATGCTCGAGTACCTTCGTCTTGAGCAGATCCACGGGTTCATTAGCCTCCACATCACCTCGATGAATCTCCGATGGATTTATGTGTCTTGCTGGCCCCGCAACAAGACATCAATTGGTAAGAGATCACTCCAGCTGTTCCACGTTATGGTCATTGAGAATGCGCCTTTCCTTGAGAGATTGCTTGTATCGGATCTAGAAGGTCCAACAAAAATCAGGGCCATTGACGCGCCGAAATTGACAGCGTCGGTGTACTCGTGTGCCAAATTCTCCGAACTCTTTATTGGATCCGTAATCATTCAGGTACAGCACTCATCTTCTTCTCCATCTTCTTGAAATTCACATTTTTAAATTTCTTCTTGATGTATTTACGACCGTCTTCCAGAAAATGATTCCCACAAGCTTGACCCAGTCCATGCGCAGAGTGAAGATCTTAGCACTAAAATCTATCAGCCCCAATCTAGATCAAGTTGTTGGATTCCTTGCATGCTTTTCATGCACGAAGAAGCTACTCATCGAGGTGAAACTTCTTTCCTATAAGTAAACGGTAATCACAACGTAGCTCAATTTTTTCGTAATTTTCCCAAATTACGATGACAAGTGTAGTGTTCAAAACTGCATCTACGCACTGCACCAAAAGAAATGTTTTTAGTATTTTTTTTTTCATGTGATCACCTGCATCATTTTTATGTTGTACTACTATAGTAGCCTAGGCTAGTCATAGTGGAAAGTAACTTAGACTACTCCAGTAACTCTATGGTTACCCTAAGAGCAAGTACTACCTCCGTCCTGGTTTACTCTTCCAATTTTGTAGTATCAAAATTTGACCATAGATTTAACTGACAAAATGTTAATGCATGTCACTAAGAACTATATCATTGGATTCGTATTTGAACATAATTTCAAATGGTGTAATTTTTAGTGACATGCATTGGCATTTTCTTAGGTAAATCTATGGTCAAAATTTTATGCTAAATACGAGGTAGTATTCCCTCCGTCCCAAAATTCTTGTCTTACATTTGTTTAGATACGGATGTATCTAACACTAAAATGTAACTAGATACATCCGTATTTAAACAAATTTAAGACAAGAATTTTGGGACAGAGGGAGTACAAAAGTGGGCTATGTAGGCCAAAACATGTGCCAAATTCACTTGTGATGCATTTGGCATCGATGCCCCTCCATTGCTCACCTGGTGCCCCAATCTGGATCACCTACTTTGCGCCGGTGCCAAATTAACTCACGCAATGAAAAAACACTGCATGGGAGAGAGAGGACTGAAGCAATAAAAAAACACTTGTTTGGGAAAGTGAGAGGCTAGTGTAGTTGGTTTTATTGATTTGTCTATACATGTGGGTCTGTGTGCACAGCGGTGCCAACTCTCTCACATCGCGAGAGCAGTGCCAAAATCTTTTGATTTGACATCGATGCGTATTATGTGGCATACTTTTGTGAAATATGGCATCAGCCACATAGTGGAAGGAAACAAATGCCCAAGCTCTTCACGTGCTCCTAGTTAAATGAGAGGAAACAGAAAAGAGAGAGAGAGAGAGAGAGAGAGAGAGAGAGAGAGAGAGTGAAAATATATCACTACCCAGCCAACCCTATCATTTGAGCGGATTATATTGGTACCTCTTGATGACACGGCAATCTTATGCAGCCAGCTGCTCGATCTAATATGTTCTCTTCTTTTGCAGATAAAAAAAGACCCGAAAGTGAAAAACGTGTTGCACTATAACAATCTCATCGAATGCCTTGATCTCCTTCTTACAGAAATTGATTTGATCGACTACCGAGGCAGCACATCTGAGATTAAATTGGCCAGGTTCTTTGTTCTGGAGGCAAGTGTGCTGAAGGTAATGAGGTTTGGCGTTCTCTGGCATAACAATGAATGGCGTGCTGATCACCGCAAGCGTCTAAGCCTAAATGACAAAGTCTCCGCAGAAGCTGAATTTGTTTTTGAAACATCAAGTGGCCAGAGACTCGAAAACTTATTTGCCCATTAGTGACTTGTCAGGGCGGTGGATTTTAGTTTGTACGATAATGCTGCATCCACCTAAAGTAACGAAAGTTCTTACGTAAACTTCCTAGTAATTCCCTCTTCGTAGGTGCAACATTACTCCTAACATTTGAAATATCAGTTTGAAACTTGTAATATTGTCGTGTCATATTCCTGCATTTTCAAAATCCTGCAAATCAAACAGGTCCTGAGTTGGTGATGATGTTGTGCCTCCCATCTTTCACCAATAGCCGTCGGATCTAGATCTGACGCATACAAACCAAGCTTCTCCATTTTTGCAAAAAGATGCCCGCACTTGTTCCCTATTTACAAACAACTCCTTGTCTCTCACAATCAGCCTTATCTCCTCCCCACCACATCTAGAAGGCCGTGGAAAAATCTGGTGCGATGGCCTCTACCGGAGCCATCCACCCCCAACCTTGGTGTTCCGTGCAATGCACGGGCATCTATGCACGGGAAATTATGTCGAACAAGGCTAGTTGTAAGCAGGCTAGCTCTACAACCATGATGATAGTGACTGCAGACGGTGAGGCTGACTATGGTATGCCGAACACGATGCCTATACTCAGGTGTCATCTCCGGCGCAGGGTCTTGTCACTTCACTATGAGGAGCAGCACGTAATAATTTGACCAACGGGTAGTACAGTGCTAGTACTCCTACTACTACATTGGTAGTACTACTACTAGTACTAGTAGCACCACCGTCTGGATTTAGGAGTACTACCACGTCCATCTGGATTTTAGTATTTGACTAGCAATATCTAGTAATGCATGTCACAAAAAATGTACTACTCCCTCTATAAATAAATACATGGTGTTTTATTCCTATCGGCGAGAGAACTTAATGTTTTTTTTGCTAACAAGAGTACTAATAGGATTACATGCAATGAACTAAACACTGCATGTCATGTTTGGTAGTCTCAAGTCATTGAAAGCATGCACGGCCCACATCTCTCATTGGTTGATATGTCACGAAATAAGAAACAAGGAGGGAGTTAATGCATCATGCCTAAGTGTTTTGGGATTATTTGGTTTTCGTAAGGTGACTTACACAACATTTTCGTTTACATGCATTAACATTTTATTGGTTAAATCAAAGGTCAAAACTAGGTGCAAAATGCAAAGGGGACCAATAAACCAGTAAACATCAAACTTCTCTCGTTTGGCCCCAACTAGAGGTCCGGTGAGATGACTATACTGCACCGGCACGGAGGGGGACGCAACTTCATTGACTTACGGCAACTGCCTTTGGGTGAATGACACGTGGGCCTAGGGGGTGGCTGGCCCACCTATCATACAGCCAAAGGCAGGTGAAGTAGAGGGCCGAGGAGTAGTACGAAGTCCTACGCACCTACGCACGCTAACCAAGGGCAAGAGTGATCACTCGAATCGCAAAATCAGTTGACTAGAAGCTAAGCTAGACCCATGGAGGCGATGAGCGCGAGCATCAGCCAGCTGTGCCAGATGGTCCATGATGCCAGCCTGCGGCCTGGCACCGAGGAACGTCTCCAAGTAGTATTGCTTGAGGCCGCCAGGGCGAGGGGCCGCTTGGACGATAGCTTCATCTCCTTGTTCGACGAGGTCCTCGTCAGTTTCCTTGACAAGTTCACCGTCATCAAGAAGCTCGCGGACGACTTTGACGTAAGCCTCCAGCCGACGCGCCCAGCCTCTATGATGCACGCCACCCTCAACGGCCACTATGGTGACAACCTCTTCGACGCACTGGTGGCCCTGCGCCTGCCCGCCGTTGCACCACAGAATGTACACCTTGAGGTCGCGCTCGCCGCGCAGCGCCTGGCGCAGCAAGACACCATCGACATAATCACCCACGTCTATGCGCAAATCGTCCACAAGGACTACTACATGCAAGAGGAGGACGATAGGACGTTGGCCTTCTTGGGCCGCAGGGCAACCTTGGACGGCACTGTTCATAAGCACGTTGAGCTCGCCACCAACGCTGCTGCTCCTCACACGCGGTTGGTGACCCGGCGCACTAGGGCGTGAGCATGTCGTTGATGGATCCATATGTATTTTTATCTTTCCGTCAAATCCATGTAGTAGTATATGATACTACAGTAATATCTTACCTTTCGCATCAACTTCAAAATTTTCGTACGTACTCTATGCATGAATGACGCCAGAACCAAACTTCTCATTACTCTAGGCAAAATCGTTATTTTCTATCTATCGGTCGCGCCATGGAGCAGAACCAAATTTTACAAGTTACGAGTTCAAAAGGAAAAGCATGCCGTGTTCACATCGCACCCCCACACGGTTGGTCTGGCACGCCGCTCAAGTGGGAATGCGTGCGGTGTTGCATTTTCACTTACAAGTGGGACCATAGTTGAGCAAACTGACTATCGGCAAACCCCCACCCCGCCCACCGTGCGATGGCTGAGAAAACAGGAGGGAGAAGAGATGGTTGTAGCACGGACTCCAAGAAAATTGGTGTTGGATGGGACTCATGTGGGTGGCGTGTGCCGTACTGCTAGACGTGAATGCTAGTTATGGCCCATGCCACCCCACTATATCGAGCCTATATCGAGGTACGTAGAACAAATTTCCTGCAGTCCATGCTCAGCCCTCCTCTATCTCTCTTCTCAGCTAGCCAGCGGACGCGCGGAGCCCATCGTCTGTTTGCTCACATGCGGTCCCACATGTCAGTGAAAACGCAAGCGGACCCACTGAACCTGCACATCTTTCACCTCGATGTGCTGGTGATGAAAAACAAATCCAAGAAAGATCTTCAGTGGCCGCTTTTGGAGTTACTCAAGAGTAGTAAGATTCTATTTACATTTTAACCCAAGATGCACATCTCGTGGCTTCAACTACCACTCTATTTTCTTTCATGACACGACCTGGATGCTGGATGTCCCACGTGTCGGCAAAAGGAGGAAGAACCCGACCAAATCTTCGGTTGTGCTCTCAGATTAGACTAGTTGTGCTAACTTCAAAAAATTATTGTGTACTCCCTCCATTCCAAAATACTTGACTTCCATTTGTCCAAAAATAGATGTACCTATATACTAAAACATGTCTAGATACATATATATTTTGACAAATAGAAGGCATGTATTGTGCAACGGAGGGAGTAGAATGGATGCAAGTTTTTGTATTGGGAAGAAGAGTACATCCATATATTGATAGAGCGCAATTTAGTAGATGTTCTATCACTTTTAGCTAGCACAGAGGCTAGAGATGAGATTAGTGCACTTGTTGATACTCCTACTAGAATAGAGGCTAGACATGAGACTAGATGCGAGGAAGCAACGTCTACTTATTTACACTCGAAGAAGAAAGAAGCATGCAAGATCGAGCCTCCGCAGATCAACAATGAATGCATCAAGAAGGCACTAATCCAACTTACAGGAGTAGTAAAATATATTCTTGTGGTTCTTGTTTTCTTTGGTCTTGCTTTTCTAGTCAAAATTATCATTGGAGTTCGTGCAAAATGGAGGTCCGTTTGGGGTCATGCGTTGGAGTTGGCCTTACAAGTGGGACCGCAGTTAAGGAAACCGACTGTCGGCAAACCCCCACCTCGCCCGCCACATGATGGCTGAAGTTAGAGAAACAACGAGGTTGAAGAGATTGCTCTAGCACGGACTCCAAGAAATAATATGGTGTCAGATGGATGTCGTGGTGGTGGCGTGTGCCGTACTCCTGGACGTGAATGCTTGTTCTGGCCCATGCCACCCTACTACTCCTACTACTTACTCCTACTATATAGTACTACTATCGAGGATTTGAGGTGCTGGTTACGTACAGCGAACACATTAACATGTGGCTACAGTAAAAACACCCGCCCGACGCGCAAAGCATGTGAAGCTAGTACAAATAGTGTACTACTATTGTTGATTGGCCTCATCCGATAACCTATTGCAATGCACATACAATTATGTATTCGGGAAATATTTTTTGCCTCGTCGCACCACTCACTCAGAGAACCGACTCGAAAGCCATTCATAAATTTAGTAAGTTTATCACAGGCATATCATTTTATTACATACAACAGGTCATCGACCCACATCAACAACGAGGATACATTATAAATACTAAAGTTTTCACCACACAACAAATGACAAGCAATGAAATGAACTTCAACTCAACCATTCCTCGGCGTTGGAAACGCTTGCTTTGAACCACAAGTGATTCTCTAGGACGGGCCATCCATTGTCGATCTAGAGACCAACGCAGGACTGATCATCCAGGCTGAAGCGGCCTACTATATCAGTACCAGGGTAGGGAACCACCCAAATGTCCGAGGTATAGACACAGTTGCTTCTCATAAATGGTAGTAATGTTGTGTCAACAGCAGTTGGATCGCCTTTCATCGTCATTGGATAGTTTTATCCAAGGAAGAGCGAGTTTTCTCCAAGACTATCAATTCTGTACCAAGGAGAAGGAGTTGGCGCTAGAACACTAGTATCCATCCCGAATACCATGCAACGGGTGTTGGAATAGGTTCGGAGAGTGCGACCATGGGTGACTACACCTGCTTCCTTAGCAGTAACATCATCAGTGGGCTATATACACACAAGAAGAGGTGATCCATCAGAATTAGTTGCCAGGCGCCAAAGAGTATATGGGCGCTGCTCGTCCTCATGCTCGTGATCATCACCATCGTCATCTCCCCCTTGGTTATAAAAAATTTCAAGTATAGGTGGTGGAATGTTCACAGGACCTTGGAAACACAAGAAGAAGGTTAATTAGTAAAGGGAAACTTGCTAACCTGCATGCATGTGGATGAAACAATTATAATTACGGTGGAAGACAAACGTACCGAAACTACGAGGATGCCATGCAAAAACAGTGCCACGAGTGGTGGCAGCAAACACAAGGCCCTCATATTGAATTGCATCACATTACTCATCCGTGTACAGAAACTGATTTTTGAGAAATATCCATCGAGTCAAACCACCAAGGGCGGCAACAAGCTTGTCGAAGATAGCAACAACTTCATAGTTGTTGTAATTCCAAGAGCGGTTGGGAACTCGACAAATTGCTATCTTCCATAGAAGACAGTCACCATGATCGTATTTGAACGTGCATACAATACCGGTGTGCTCAACCTCTGGGCAGTCTGCTGAGATTTTTGGAAGTGGAACCCGGTCACGAGTGTACACATTCACAAGTTCCCACTCGCAGTTGGACCCAATGTAAACAACCCAATCTCCATTTGCGCCTGCCCAAGCCTTGCCCTCAAGCGATGGCATCTTAACATCATACGTATCATTATCAAGTAGCATCAACTTGCACAGGGTGAGGCCTCCGTCATGCCGGCGCCAGTCATCAGGGTCACGGCGAAGAAGATAGGGGAGATCAAACCGCTCCTTGACTCTTGGGTTCCTTGTAATGATGTTATTAGTTGAGTCAAGAATGGGCTTGAACGAACCTGCCATGCTAGCCGAGGTGATGACGTCGCACCAATCAATGAGTTCCTCCACCACGTCATCTTTTAGATCGGGGCAAGAATAACGGGGTCGTTTCCGGCCTGTTCCCTCCATGGAGAAGACGATCGAACAATGGCAGAAGAAAGGGTGAAGGGCTAAAGGAAAATGGAGGAGGGAGAGGAAGAGCGTGCAACAGCAGTTCCAAATCGAGAGGGAAAGGCGAAGAGTCGGTGGACGGTTGCCAGTTTGCCATGGTTCACGAAGAGGTGCCCCGGCCTACACGTCCGTTCGGAAATACTCCTACTACTCGTCGTCGTCTCACTGATATGTTGGAACGGGACCACATGTCAACGAAACATGGTGTGTAATTTCTCGTGCAAAATGCGATCTGGCCGCATTGGCCCGAGGTGCCGCATTAGTTATCGACCTTTATTTTTTTAATGGCGTGTCGTTCAGTTTTGAAGCACGACTAACTGGTACTATACGCAGAGAAAATATAAAGTACTCTACCACTACTCCACCTCCAGTACTAGTAGTATAAAAAAGATATATAGGCTGGAGCTTCAGCGCTTTCTTGCCAAGGGCTGCCCACTTGCTTCTCACACTACCACCCTCTCTCCAGATCTAAAAAGACGGCCCATATCTCCCTCCTCACCGGTGGTCACAGATCCGCCGGGGAAGAAAAGGGCATGCAGCGTTGACACACTCGTCAGCGGCGAGCAAGGTCACACACTGACGACAAGGCCGTCCTCTCAGACCTAGCGCCCGCGCGGGATGGCCTCCGTCCCCAAGCTCGCTACCGTAGTGTGTGCGGAGGACGACGACCACGAGCGAAGCCACTTCCCGCCGACCCTCAGGTATGCTACCTCTTTTCGAACCATACCCTTGTTCTATTGCCCCATCTGCCATGTTGCTGCATGTGGATCTTTTTCAACTCCACCATCTTCCCAATTTGCTATCCTCTGCTCTGCTGGCCATGCAGACGAAAACCATAATTTGCACTATTAAAGGAAACCCTACTTCATGCAGACTAATCCATGTCTGGGTTGAATAAGGAAAGGAAGGGAGATTGTACTATCCAAGAGAGTAGGCATCGAACCCGCATCTAGGTTGAAAAGGGGAAAATCAGTAGCTAAGGAACGAGTCTCGTGTCTCTTGGTTGAAGAAGGGTAGAAAGGCATGACAACGCAATAGAAAATGACCAGGTCGATCGGTTTGTTGTCCTCACATAGGAAAAAGGTGGCTAAAAGAACAAAAATGGGACATAATGCACATATGTTGCATGGATATTTGTTGCTCTGGGCAACCATACCTCCCTCACCACTCTGCGTCTGTGGAGGTACATCGTACTGGTGCGCCCACTATCTGAATGGGCCTCCCATGCTCTTATTGCCACTTTTTTTGCTATTAGTATAACGCCAGTAGTCAAGTCAAGCAATGCTACTCCTAAAGTGATGCCACATTTAACTAATGCCGCTCTCAGTCTAATGCCACCGATAAATTTAAGCAATGCCATTTAATGTCACTAGATTATTTCAGGGTTAGCTGTTGATTGTGGATGTATTAAAGATTTTTCAGCTAAGGCATTCTAATGCTGTTGCACAGCCAGTATACCAATGATGAAACTTGTTACTACCTTCAAATTTTTGCACTGTTAATTCTTATAGATTACATACCTCACTTTCATGAGATAAGTTAATTTTTTTGTACAGTGTCACCAAAATGACAAGGCGCTGATGTCATTTTATTTTGGTTAAACTGCACGGACAATTATGAAGACAAGAGGAAAGGTCAAGAGTGGGCACCTCCTCCTCCGATTGTTCTCTTGATTCATGCGATCAAGTTTTTATGTTTGATCGATTATCAAGATTGGGATAGCAATTTTTAAGGTCCCCCCGAGTTCGAAATGATATTTACCATGGAGGTACATGGTTTGCAATTTTTTTATACTGTCATTAGTTAATAATACTAGTTACCTTCAGACTTTTGTATTTGGTTTAATGCTCATGCACAGCTAGTATACCAATGCTGAAACTTGTTACCTTTACATTTTGTACTGTTAATTCTTATAGAAACCTTCCAGTGCTAGAGTTTATTGAAATCTGTTCAGTAAAACCATTGTACTGTACCCTATAATAAACTAACTACTCTATTGTTGCACTAGCCACTGGATTAGTGTATATTTGTAGTATTCGAATGGTGTTGCATTAGCGTATGGACATAAACAAAGTGTGGCAAGCTTTCCCAGATATGTGCTCAAGAAAACTACTAGCTCTTTTTCTAAATACTAGACGTTTGGGTACTTTAAATTGAACCGTGAAAACGTCTTATATTAAGGAACAGAGCATGTAGAGTTCACTCAAATTATCCTGGTAAAGCTAGTCACACCTTTGTTAAAATTTATGTTCATTATGTTATCGAAGGAGGTCTGTATGTTTGTCTCTAATGCCTGTCGACTACATACCTAACATCATGATGTAATGTTAAGTCATTTCCTTTTGTACAGTGTCACTAAATTGTCAAGGCGGTGATGGCATTTTATTTTAGTAGAACTGCACAAAATTTGCTTAAAAGAAGAGGAAAGGTCAGGAATGGCTCAGTGTTTCGGAAAAAACTATGTATGCCTTCCTGACATCAGCTGTTGTTGCTTTATTTATTCCTTCAAACCGGTGGTTAGAAACAGTCTTGCTACCTTTTCCCATTAAGAAATTGGAATGCTTATATTTGTGAGTCTATGCTTCAACTAGTGCCACTTTTATAGTAATCACACTTTCAATATCTATGCAAACAGGGATGCTCGATTTTACTGGAACTGCACAAAAAGTCCAACTGGTTCAACATTAGGAGCATGTTCTTTTTTCAAATCTTTATATCCAATTGGTGGCACTATGAGCTGTTCATTACGAAGGTGCATGGTTTGCTACTATCTTGCTACTCTTTTTGTACTATCGTTAGATAGTAATACTAGTGGTTTGCATGTGAATTTATTGGCAGGGTGGACCTACATTGGAGGTGCAGGATAGGATTCAATGATTGGATGCTCAATTTCGGTTGTATCGATTTCACCTCTTCCATCACTGCGAACATGGTGTGGTATATGTTTACTAGCTGCTTGATATTTGTGCAGACAGAGATGTCTGCCCGTTGCTATTTGGCAAACAAACAAAGTGTCCGCAATTTTGGTTGAACTGCACAAGAGAATAGTATAGTCACTGCATGCAGTGCCATTTGAAAATAGACACAAAGATTGGATAGTCACTTCATGGACTGTAGAAAAGTAGTACTATACTATTTATTGGCCAACACTAGGTGCTTCATTGATTTGGTCTGATTATACAATGGGCATCATTTTGCCTAAGTTAAAGTTTATATTCCGAAAATAGTCTCACGGTGTGATCGAGAGAAGACCAAATCATATTGCAGTGGATGTTCCTCCATCATGTGTGGTTCATTCTCATGGTTCCAGCTGTTGGTGAAACCACTTACGTTTGCAAGAGGAATTGTAGACTTCACAAACAAATTTGTCTTTCAGTCTGTACTGAATGTTGGCCAAGAGAAGCATCCATATTAGTAGGAAGAACAATTGTTTTTTCTAGATCTTTGCTTTTGGAGCTACATATTTGTATATGATCTGTGAATCATTGAGATGCATTAACATGTTGATCTTATGTATGGGAATCGTACTAGTTAGTTTTAGTTGCAACGCAAGATCTGAAGTGGCTGATCTTTGCTTTTGGAGCGACATATTTGTATATGATCTATGAATCATTGAGATGCATTAACAGTTACTTATTTCTGTTCGCTCAGTGTTTACAAGTTACTGATCGATCACTAGCTAGCCTACAAATGCGCTCCTGGTAGTTTTATTTGCGACGCAAGATGCAAAGTGGCAGTTTTTTGAATAAAAATGCCTACTTCTGAAGAAAATGACAAGCTACACTACCGATCCTACACGGATAAAAATGCCTACCTCTGAACAAACTGACAAGCTACACTATCGATCCTACACGGATAAATAGCGGATCACGCACATACTACCTCCTTTCCGGTTTGCAGGGCTCAATTCAAGAAACGACCTACTCGATCCTACATGAATAAATAGCGGATCACGCACGTACTAGTACCTCCCTTCTGGTTTGTAGGGCTTAATTCAAACCTCTCACCAACCAAGGTACTCCCTCCGTCCAGGTTTATTAGTCCCGTGAGAAAAGCATCAAGACCAAGGCATGGCAATAATTAACGGCATGCAAAAGTTTAAGCCTAATTAATTCTAGCGATTTAAGTGGCTGCATGCGTGCCCTCGGCTGCGACTCATTGCATGCTGCTTCACGTACTGCCTGCGAGCGATTCTGAGTGTCTGCATGCAGCCGGTCGTAATTAAGGCAGCTAACTGATGCAAAAAAAGATACGCTTTAATTGTTGCGGGCTTTTTAAATCCGTGGATTCATTATTGACAAGGAGGGAGATGATTCGAGTGCACTCGTTTGACCGCCATGCCGGCGTGCAACCCAGACGGGATGGGACGGCACAGTCATAATTTCAGTTTCTCTAGTTTTCCATGGTAAGCTGGCGTGCTAAGCCATTATGCATTGAATTCCGATGACAGTCGCGCTACCTTCCCCCTACAAATACTGTTTCCCGGCCTTCTCCGGTGCCACCGTGACCCAACTCGCCATATCCTCATAAGCCCCCACCGGCCCGACGTCGCTCGCCATGTCCGCCATGCCCCCGCCCGTCCGCGGTAGGCGACGCCGGAGGCGGTCACCGCCGGAACTAGTGTTCGGTTTTTCACCGAAAGGCAGACGGAGGGAGGAGGCATTCTATCTGTCTTTAGATGGCAATGTGGAGATCGAGGAGTTGTTGGAGCGCGACCGCATGGCGAAGGACCAGGAGTTGTTGGAGCACGACCGCCTGGCGGAGGAGCAGCGTATCGCCGATTTGCGCCGCCGGCGGGACATGGAGCAGCAGCGCGCCGACGCTCTGAGTCGCGAGTAGAGCGCCCGCAACTGGGCCGACTACGTGGAGGCCGGCGCCGGCAAATAGCCCTGGAGGCTGTCGGGCACGCACGCGTTCGCGAGCCGATTTTTACTACTAGCTCGTCAAGTGGGTTTCCCGCTTGGAAGTCGAAGCTTCGGTGGACCATGCCGGCATGGAAAGGGCCAACGCGCGCGAGCAACGCGCCCTATCGCACCTCTTGCAAGTCCGAGGCGAGGCGCAGGACGCCGGTGCCGGCATTTAGTGTGTACCACAGATGGCGGTCGGCATCGTCTAGTTAGCTAAGAGTAAGTTAGTACTTGTATGCTACTAGAGTATTAGTGGGAGTAGATAGTTAACTTAGCTATGATGGCTGTCAACATGGAAGTTCAGTACTCCATATGTGGATCAGACCTGTTACTTTGCTCTGAATGTTGAACTTTTCGTTTGAACGTATGGAATGGGCTGTTATTTTTTAAAGTGGGATGTATTTGTCCTGCACGGGTTTAGAGGCTGACTTGTGGGCCTAGCAAGTTGACGTGTACACAATCAGGAGATGATTGTACGTGGAGAGGATGACAGCAGGGACCCGCCAAGGTCATGGTAGTACGCAAACAAGTGCCTCCTTATTTCAAGCCAATAAAAAATGGCTCCTCCTAGTGGATTTCTGACATCTGGGTCCCATGCCATTGTCAACGTAGTCAATAAACGAGAGAATTGCACAACGAGCGGCTGACACCAGGGACCCACCAGCTCACCCAGTTATTTTTGTTTTGGGTTAATTTGCTAAATGCCACTCCAAATCTGGTGTATCCGAGAAATGCCACTGCAATTTCCAAACTTTAAAAAATGCCATTTCATGCCATTTCTAGTGGCATTTTTCTAAGTCTGGAGTGGCATTTTTCAAAGTTTGCAAACTCCAGTGGCGTTTTTCAAAGTTTGCAAAAATTGCAGTGGCATTTTTCAAAGTTTGGAAATTGCAATGGCATTTTTATGAATCGCCATAATTGGAGTGGCATTTATCTAATTTGTTTTTGAGACGGAAGCAGGGTGTCAACTGGGCTGTGCGGGACACTCTGGCTTGTCTAGACAGCCTTTTCTTTTATGTTTACAACAGACCAGCCCAGTAGTTTTTTTTTCTTTCTGAAAATGGCTAGCCCAGTTTTTTTGTGATTTGTCAAGTAAGTTGTTTTATCAGGCCTGTTGGGCTGCAAATCTTTCAAGACGAGGAGAGCTTCATTCAGCTGGCCGAGAAAATGGCCTATCACTAATGAGAAATGGGTTGTACATTTTTAAAACACATCAAACCGGCAATTAGTTTCAAATATCTTTTTTTCATTTCGAGATTTTAAATTGCATTGATTTTTATGCATGGACAATTTATTGGATTTTATATTGATATACATTTATTTTAAAAATCAGTCTGAATGTGACTCGAAATTTCGGGATTAAAAACAGTTCAGACCGCACCGACATATGCAAAATTTCATATAATTTTTTAATCGTGGCCACAATATGGGCTGTAATGCTAACAAAAAGAATATGGTCTCCAAAAAAACCTGTAAGAACTAGCAAATGGGTTGTAAATTATTTGAAATAATGGCAAATGGCTTGTATGCTGTTTTCCACAGATTTGAGGCTTTCCACAGATGGCATGTATACTGTTGGATGTCCATCCAACGGCCGTCGTGCTTCTTCAATCTCTGCTCTTCCTGCTCCAGCCACTCAAACAAGCGCCGGCGGGACTGCCTGCTCCCTCCTCCCCGCGGCCGGCTGTGCTGCCGTGTAGGCCTCGCCGCCCCACCATACTCCCATCGCTGGCCTAGCCATCCTCTACTCACGCACAGTCCCACACCTGCTGTTATTCTTCAGCGACGGCAGACGAACCAGTAAACCCTCGTACAGTCGTACTCCCCTCCGCGTGGGAAACAACTGCCGAGTCTTCCTTGCCTCCGTGTCGTTCCCTTCCTAGGCCTCGCCGTCGTCCACCGCACTGGTGCTCTCGGCGTGGCGTGGTCAACGTGGTCAACGACTGACATGCATCTAAAGTGGACTGTACATGGAGAGGCTGACAGCTGGGTCCACGGCTGCACGCAAGGAAATGCCTCCTTATTATGCGCAAAATAATGATTCCTCCACCTGACATCTGGGACCCACCGAAAGGGCCTCTGTATTTCGCAAAAAAAATGTTACCGCCGCTGACGGCTCGGACCCACCAGCTATATCTTCGCACGCAAGGAAGTGCCTCCTTATTACGCACAAAAAAATGAATACTCCCCTTGCTAGCTGGGACCCAGTATAGTGGGCCTACTAAGTTGACAGGGATGAAGGGCTTTGTCAACTTAGTCAATATGCATGATTCTAGCTTGACTGACCGTACAATGTCCATCCAATGGTCGTAGTGCTTCTTCAACCTCTGGTCTTCTTGCTCCAGCCGCCCAAAGCAGCGCCGGTCGTGCCGCCTACTCCTGCCTCCCTTGGCCGGCTGTGCTGCCGTGGAGGCCTCACCGCCCCCATACTACTCCCACCGCTGGCCAGGCCATCCCTCCACTCCACTCACCCACACCCCCTGTTATTCTGCGGCGACGGCAGCGCAGCTGAACAAGTGAACCCTCGTACTCCTCTCCGTGTGGGCATCCACTGCCGCGTCTTCCCCGGCTCCGTGTTGTCCCCTTTTAGGCCTCGCCGTCGTCCACCGCCGTGGTGCTCTCGACATGGCATGGTCAATGTGGTCAACGACCGAATTCCATCGGAAGAATACTGTACGTGGAGAGGCTGACAGCTGGGTCCACGGCAGCCGCAGGGAAGTGCCTCCTTATTACATGGAAAATAATTATTCCTCCACCTGACAGCAGGGACCCACCGGACAGGCCACCAGTATTTCGCGAAAAAAATGTTTGCCCCTGACTGCTGGGACCCACCCGACGGGCCACCGTATTTCGCGAAAAAAAACATTCCCCCTACTGTCAGCTCGGACCCACTGGAAGTGCATCCTTATTACGCACAAAAAAATGAATACCCCCCTGCTAGCTGGGACAAACCTTGGTGGGAGGCTGACTTGTAGGCCTACTAAGTTGACGGGGACGGAGGGCTTTGTCAACTTAGTCAATATAAACTATTATAGCTCCAGTGACCGTAGGGTCCATCCAACGGCCGTAGTGCTTCTTCAACCTCTGGTCTTCTTGCTCCAGCCGCCCAAAGCAGCGCCGGTCATGCCGCATGCTCCTGCCTCCCGTGGCCGGATGTGCTGCTGCGGAGGCCTCACCGCCCCCTACTATTCCCACTACTGGCCAGGCCCTGCAGCGACGGTAGCCTCACACCGCAGCCGAACCAGTGAACCCTTGTACTCCTCTCTCCGCGGGCTTCCATTGTCGCGTCTTCCCTGGCTCCCCGTCGTCCCCATCCTAGGCCTCACCGTTGTCCACTGCCCTGGTGCTCTCGGGGCGGCGTGGTCAACATGGTCAAGGAACGACTTCCATCGGACGTGGAATGTACGTGGAGAGGCTGACATCTGGGTCCACGGCCGCAGCAAGGAAGTGCCTCCTTATTACACGGAAAATAATTATTCCTCCACGTGACAGCGGGGACCCACCGCACGGGCCACCATATTTCGCGAAAAAACGTTTCCCCCTGACTGCTGGGACCCACCAGCTACATCTTCGCATGCAAGGAAGTGTGTCCGGGCAAAAAACGATTTGCCCCCCTGGCTGCTGGGACCCATCAGCTACATCTTCGCATGCAAGGAAGTGCCTGACAGTCGGGACCCAGGTGGTCGAAGCGTACATAGCATTGTCATTCTGGTCGCGAACGTGTACATACATATATACTGGTGGATGTAGAGGCGTGCACATGTCGTAGTAGAGGCACGCACGTAGCATGTACATGTACGTACATCGGCCAGGGTGCAAGAAATAAAATATGGCCACGTTGTGTACATATGGGCGGGGTCTCGGACGCCTACTCGCGCATATGTACGGCGAGGGCTCGTGTTCATGGGGAGGCAACGGAAAGCGTCGTGTTCATGGGGAGGCAACGGAATGCGTCGTGTTCATGGGGAGGTAACGAAATGCGTCGTGTTCATGGGGAGGCAACGGAATGCGTCGTGTTCATCGGGAGGCAACGGAACGTGTGGGAGCCAATCGGCTGGGTCGGAACGGAATGCGTCGTCGTGTTCATCGGGAGGGCTTGGATGGAACAGGCGATGGAAATGAGGCCTGGCATACCGAGCGGAGGAAACGGCCTTGTGTTCGACCAGCCACATTCGAAACAGGATCCTATTGATCAGGAGGGGTCTGGCGTACCGCAAAACGGAGGAAACGGACCTCCTACGGTCGAAACGGGGGTCCTATTGATCGGGAGGGGTGTGGCGTACCGCAAAACGGACGAAACGGACCTCCTACGGTCGAAACGGGGGTCCTATTGATCGGGAGGGGTGTTGCGTATCACAAAACAGACGAAACGGACTTGTGTTGGAGCGCTACGGTCGAAACGGGGGTCCTGTTCATCGGGAGGGGTGTGGCGTACCGCAAAACGGGACTCCACAGGATACTGTTCATCTCCACCGTCGACCTCCTCCAGCCTCCACGGGCTACCATTGACCTCCTCCAGCCTCCACGGGCTCATGTTCATCCAGCCTCCACCGCACGCTACTCCACCAGCTACTGTTCAACCACCCCTCCACGGGCACCCCTCCACCGTCTACTGTTCATCCAGCCCTCCACACCATGGGGTCCTGTTCAACCACCCCTCCACGGGCACCCCTGCACCGTCTACTGTTCATCCAGCCCTCCACACCACGG